>NW_024504567.1:0-9852 GCF_017590055.1 Onychostruthus taczanowskii
GGGCTCGGGGGGCGGGGGGGCCGCGGCTGCCCCGCTGAGCCCCCCCGTGCCCCAGGAGCCGGGGAGCTGGAGCGCGGCCCCAGCCTGGGGGCCATCGGTGAGCCGCGGGCAGAGGAGGAGGAGGATGAGGATGAGGATGAGGATGAGGATGAGGATGAGGATGAGGATGGTGCCTTGGAGACGGACGAGAGGTGAGGAAGGAAGGGTGTCACCCCACAGGCGCCCTGGAGCTGTTGGCACAAGGGGGCTGGGGGGGGGGCAGGAGCCCTGGGGGAGGGGACGGCGCAGTCAGGGCTGGTGTCCGTCTGTCCTTCTGTCCGTCATTCCAGGGCCTGCCTTCCCACCATCCATGCACCACTGCTTCCCACCACCCCAGCACCTGTCTGTCCAGCTTCCCAGTGTCCGTCTGTCCCTTATCCCAGTGTCCGTCTGTCTGTCTGTCCCTTACCCCAGTGTCTGTCTGTCCGTCTGTGTCTGTCCACCTTCCCAGTGTCCGTCCGTCTGTCCGTCTCTCTGTCTGTCCCTTACCCCAGTGTCCGTCTGTCCCTTATCCCAGTGTCCGTCTGTCTCTTACCCCAGTGTCCGTCTGTCCGTCTGTCCCTTATCCCAGTGTCCGTCTGTCTGTCTGTCCCTTACCCCAGTGTCTCCCACCGTCCTGGCTCTGCCTGTCACCCTCTGGGCCAGACTGACGGTGGTCTCTCCCCGCAGCTGCCCCCCAGAGGAGGTGCCGGAGGCCACTGAGCCCCAGGTGGGTCCCTGGCGGGGGCTGAGCATCACCTGAGCCCCGGTGGTGGGGGGGCTCACCTGCAGCGCCCCCAGCGCCACCCCAAGATTGTGCTGCACTGGGAGTGATGGGAAATGTCCCACAAAATGTCCTTGGGGGTGTCCCCGTCCCTCATCCTCTCCCCGGAGGGCCGGGCTGGGGGGCGCAGCTGGGGGAGCAGAGGGTGCCCGGGGTCCCCTTCTCACCCTTTCCCTCCCAGCCCAGCCCCCCCGCCCCGGCCGTGGAGGGGACCCCGGTGTCACAGCCCGGGCTGCAGGGTGACATCCCGGCGAGGGAGCAGCCAGGTGAGCGGGGTGGGGTCGGGGCTGTGGGGGTCTGGGAGCTGCAGCCCCCCTGCACTGCTCCCCAGCCTCCCCCTGCCCCCACTGCGGCCCTTCAAGGGACCCCCCTCCTGCCCCCCGTTTTGGGGTCTGTGGGGTTTTGGGGACCTGGGGGACTGCACAGAGCCAGCACAGCATGGGCTGTGCCCGAGCAGCAGGCACTGCTGGGGGCTGGCTGTCCTCAGTGGGTCTGGGGGCCCAAGGGGGGGTGCTGACCCCTCTTTGTATTTCCAGAGAGCAGAGACCCCCCAGAGGGATCAGACCCCCGCAGACCCACTGCCCCCACAGAACGGCCACAGCCCCCCAAGCCTGCTGAGCACCAGCTCCTCTGTGTCCAGCCTCAGCTCCTCCACGGTGCGGGGCTGGGACTGGGAGTGGGACTGGGACTGGGAGTGGGAATGGGGGTGGGAGTGGAGCTGGTACTGGGACTAGGGGTGGGACTGGGAGTGGGAATGGGAATGGGGATGGGGCTGGGAATGGGGTTTGGAACTGGGTTTGGGGTTTGGGCTGGGTTAGGGCTGGGTTTGTGCTGGGTTAGAGCTGGGTTAGGGCTGGTTTTGGGCTGGTTTGGGCGTGTCCAGCCTCAGCTCCTCCACGGTGTGGGGCTGGGACTGGGACTGGGAATGGGGATGGGAATGGGAGTGGGGATGGGAATGGGGCTGGGAATGGGGTTTGGAACTGGGTTTGGGGTTTGGGCTGGGTTAGGGCTGGGTTTGTGCTGGGTTAGAGCTGGGTTAGGGCTGGTTTTGGGCTGGTTTGGGCTGTTTTAGGGCTGGGTTTGTGCTGGGTTTGTGCTGGGTTTGGGCTGCGTTAGGGCTGGGTTTGGGCTGATTTAGGGCTGGGTTTGGGCTGGTTTGGGCTGGGTTAGGGCTGGGTTTGTGCTGGGCTGGGTTTGGGCTGGGTTTGTGCTGGTTTGTGCTGGGTTTGGGCTGTTTTAGAGCTGGGTTTGGGCTGGTTTGTGCTGGGTTAGGGCTGGGTTTGGGCTGGGTTTGGGCTGGTTTTGGGCTGGTTTGTGCTGGGTTTGGGCTGGTTTGGGCTGGGTTAGAGCTGCGTTAGGGCTGGGTTTGTGCTGGTTTGTGCTGGTTTGTGCTGGTTTAGGCTGGCTTTGGGCTGGTTTGGGCTGGTTTAGGCTGGCTTTGGGCTGGTTTGGGCTGCCTTTGGCACCCCCAGCAGCCCTGCTGTGTCCCCAGCTGAGCGGGAGCCTGCTGAGCCTGTACAGCGAGGCCGAGCTGGGCCGCGTGGCCGTGCGCGGCTGCGTGCAGTTCTCGCTGCGCTACCACGCGGCCCAGCAGGAGCTGCAGGTGCACGTCCTGCGCTGCCGGCAGCTGGCCGAGGCCAAGAAGCAGCGCTCGGACCCGTGAGTGCCCGGCCCTCGGGGGCGCTGCCCAGGGGTGCCCCTGGCCCCCGCCCCAGCTCGGTTTCTGGCCCCAGGTACATCAAGACCTACCTGCTGCCCGACAAGTCCAACCGCAGCAAGCGCAAGACCGCCGTGAGGAAGAGGAGCTTGGATCCCGTCTTCAACGAGACCCTCAAGGTTTCTAAGCCCCCTTCGGGTGGGTTTGGGGGTTCAGACTGGATGGGTGGGGGTGGCTGATCTCACCCCGTGTCCCCTCCCCACCAGTACAAGCTGGAGAAGAGGGACCTGCAGGGCCGGACCCTGAACCTGTCCGTGTGGCACCACGACAGCCTGGGCAGGAACCTCTTCCTGGGGGAGGTGGAGGTGGCCCTGGGCACCTGGGACTGGGCCAACACGCGGCCCGAGTGGTTCAGCCTGCAGCCACGGGTGAGCTCCCCTCCTCCCAGCCCCCCTTTTTGTGCGCTGCCCCCGTAACCCCCGTGCTCCCCAGACGCCCGTGCCCTCGGACGGCCTCGCCAGCCGCGGCAGCCTCAACCTGGCGCTCAAGTTCATCCCCGGCGGCTCGGAAGGTGAGAGGGGCCGCGGGCGGCGGGGGGCCGGCGTGCCAGCGTGCCCCTGACCCTCGTGGCCCGGCAGGAGGGGGGATGCCACCCACGGGCGAGCTGCACATCTGGGTGAAGGACACTCAGAGCCTCGTCCCGCTGCACGGCGGCACCGTGGACGCCTTCGTGCAGTGGTAAGGCCGAGGGTGACGGGGGGGACGCCCGTGGGGGCGGCCGGGGCGTCCCCCTCACCCTGTGCCACCCCAGCTACGTGCTGCCGGACGACAGCAAGGCGAGCCGGCAGAAGACGCGGGTGGTGCGGAGGAGCCTGAGCCCCCTGTTCAACCACACCATGGTGTACGACGGCTTCCAGGCCAGGGACCTGGCCGAGGCCTGCGCCGAGTTCACCCTCTGGCACCGCGAGGCCTTCGCCAAGCGCCAGCTGGGCGGCATCCGCCTCAGCCTGGGCACCGGTGAGAGCGGGGCCCGGCCCCGGGGTGTCCCCTGCCCCTCAGGGTGTCCGCTGCTCCTCGGGGTGTCCTCAGCCCCCCGGGGTGTCCCCCTGCCCCCGGTGTGTCCGCTGCCCCTGGGGTGTCCCCCAGCCCCTCAGAGTGTCCCCAGCCCCCCGGGGTGTCCCCAGCCACTGGGGTGTCCCCATCCCCCAGGCTGTCCCCATCCCCCAGGTGTCCCCATTCCCCCAGGTGTCCCCATCCCCAGGTGTCCCCATCCCCCAGGTGTCCCCATCCCCCGGCTGTCCCCATCCCCCCGGCTGTCCCCATCCCGGGCTCACCGGGTGTCCCCCGCAGGGAGCAGCTACGGGCTGCCCGTGGGCTGGATGGACTCCACGGCCGAGGAGCAGCGCGTGTGGAAGCAGCTGCTGGAGCAGCCCCGGCGCTGGGTGGAGGCGCTGCTGCCCCTGCGGACCAACCTGGCCCCCCGGGCGTAGCCCCCAGGGCAGCTGTGCCACAGCTGTGCCACCCGCGGGGTCACTGTGTCACACACGCACACCCGTGTGTGCCCTCCCTTCCGGCAGCAATGAAGTGGCACCCGAGGGCACATCTGGCAGATTTTATTGCTGCTGGCTGTTCGTTGCCCTGGCCAGCACACCCTGACCTCTCCCTCGGCTGTGGGGCTGGAGCTGCTGCTCCCAGTGTGGGGCCGTGCCCTCCATCCCCGGGGGTGGCCCTGGCACAGCCTGGGGCTGGGGGGCACTGATGCCCCTTTTTTTTGGAGGGGTACCCCTCACTGGGCTGCCCTGTCCCCGGGACACCCACACTGGGAGGACTGGGCCGCCCACCAGCCCCACCCTGGGGGCAGAGCACCAAACCCCCGATGGTTTTCTGCAGCCAGGAGGTCCCAGTTCAGCCCCACTGCTGGGGCTGCGGGTGACAGCAGCTGTGACAGGAGCTGTGACAATGACACAGACACCAGAAATTACAGGAAAATCCTTTATTTGTCTCTGTGCCCCCTGCTCCAGCTCAGGCTCTGCCCGCTGTGGGGCCAGCAGTGTCCCCCAGTGCCCCCCAGGGCCCTGTGTCCTCTGGTCCCGGGGTGCCCTGGGCGTCTGGCCAGCACAGGGTGGGGGGCTGCAGGTGGAATTCAGGGCTGGAGGGGCCCCCCTGCCCAGCTGCCTCCCCTGGGAGCAGCCGGGGGGGCCGGGGCTGGGGGGTCCGTCCCACCCCGGTGTCCCCAGTTTGCATAGTCGTGGGGGGGCTGTGCAGGGGGGACAGTCCGGCCGGGGCAGGGGGACACCAGCGGGGGCCTCTTCACCCGGGGGGGGGACAGCGCCCCCAGCCTGGAGGGACCTCAGATCCTGGGGCGTGGGACAGAGAGGACACGTAGCAGGAAAGGCCCCGGGGGCTTCACCCTGGGGGTCCCAGCCCCTCGCAGCACCCAGGGAGGGGGTGCTGGGGGTGTCCCCAGTGCCCACCCACGCCACGGGGGGGGCTGGACTGCACTGGAGGGGGGGGGAGCCCCTGCACCCCCCCAGCCACAGCGACCCCCGGACACAGCGCAGACTCCACCTGGCAGAGTTTAATGGGGGCAGCCCGAGCTACAAGTGTCACCCCACGGCACACGACACGCAGCCCCCTCCCCAAAACAGCACACAGAAAGAGGGTGGGGGAGAGGGGCCCCCCAAGCCCCCCCAGAGCACACAGAGGCACAGCAAAAGCACACAGCGAGGCCCTGGCTCCGCTCCTGGGGCGGGCACGGGGGGCACAGGGGGCACAGGGAAAAGCACCCAGGGGCCCACGAGGGGAAGGGGCCCACCAGCCCCAAGGCTGTGGGGAGGCAGTGGGGCAGGGGATGCCGAGAGTGGGAAGGGGGCTGCTGGGGCCAAATGGGGCCAAACTGGGGCCAGACTGGGGCCAAAGTGGGAGCCCTGCCGTCCCCGTGCTGTCACGGAGGCTCAGGGCGAGGCTGGGGGCACTGGGGACACCTCACCCCGGTGGCAGAAGGGGCTGTATGGGGGGCTTGCCCCCCAGAAAGGGGGCGAGGGGGGGACCCCCTTCCTTTCCCTCGCTAACAACGGACAGGACACACAAAACCAGCTGGGAAACACCCGCCATGCAAACCAGCAGGGAGGGCCCGGGGGGCTGCGAGCAGGGCTGGAGCTCCGGGGGTGCGGGGGGACACCCCCTGCCCACCCCCGGCACCCAGAACCTACTGGTTGTCCTCTCTGGCAGCGTGGAAGGAAAGAGAGAGGGGGCACGGTGCCCATATCAGACACGGTGACCCCCGGGGCAGGGGGACAGCAGCGAGCAGCTCCTGGCACCTCGGGGACACACCTGGCACCCTCCCGACCCCGGGGCAGAGGGACAGCAGCGAGCAGCTCCTGGCACCTCGGGGACACACCTGGCACCCTCCCGACCCCGGGGCAGAGGGACAGCAGCGAGCAGCTCCTGGCACCTCGGGGACACACCTGGCACCCTCCCGACCCCGGGGCAGAGGGACAGCAGCGAGCAGCTCCTGGCACCTCGGGGACACACCTGGCACCCTCCCGACCCCGGGGCAGAGGGACAGCAGCGAGCAGCTCCTGGCACCTCGGGGACACACCTGGCACCCTCCCGACCCCGGGGCAGAGGGACAGCAGCGAGCAGCTCCTGGCACCTCGGGGACACACCTGGCACCCTCCCGACCCCGGGGCAGAGGGACAGCAGCGAGCAGCTCCTGGCACCTCGGGGACACACCTGGCACCCTCCCGACCCCGGGGCAGAGGGACAGCAGCGAGCAGCTCCTGGCACCTCGGGGACACACCTGGCACCCTCCCGACCCCGGGGCAGAGGGACAGCAGCGAGCAGCTCCTGGCACTCTGGGGGACACACCTGGCACCCTCCCGACCCCGGGGCACAGGGACAGCAGCGAGCAGCTCCTGGCACTGCTGGGACACACCTGGCACCCTCCCGATCCCTTCAGAGCCAGGACCCCGACAGACAGCGACAGACAGAGGGGGCAGGACAGCCGGACAACCACCGGGGGACCGGCAGGGGGACATGAGCCCTTCCATGTCCCAAATCGTCCCCTGCGGCGTGGGGACAGACTGGCACAAAGGGACACAGCACAGCGGGGGGACAGGACACAGCCCGGGGAGACCCCAGTCCTGACTCAGGGTGGGCTTGGCCCGGGTCCCCCCCTGGCTCCCTTACAGCGTTTGGTAGGTGCTGTCCTTGGACTTGATGAACTTGATGACGAAGAAGGCGACGGCCTGCACGCACAGCACCAGCACCATGCCCCCCACAAAGCTGGCCGTGTCGAAGCCGGGCGGGTGCAACTCGGGGCTGCCCGTCAGAGGGGCACTCGTGGTGGTCCCTGGGCCCGGGGAAAAGGGGAGTTTGGGGAGTCACGAGTGCTGCTGGCACCCCTGAGTGCGGGTGTGCCCACCCAAGAGAGGGGATTTGGGGGCTGAAGGAGCCAAAAGAGGAATGGCAGCTCCCAGCGTGGGGCTGGGCTGTCCCCACCAGCGCGTGGCTGCTGGGGTGGGCTCAGCCCCTTGCCATGCCAGGGCAGCTGGAGCTGCAGGAAAGGAGCCAGCAGCAAGAAGATCCCAGGGGATCAATAATTCAGCAGGCTCCGGGCTCAGGTTTCCCGCTGCGCTCTCCAGTTCCCCCTTCCTGGAAGAGGCTCCTGCTCCACTCCCAGCCAGGCTGGAGGTGGCAATTCCCAGCAAGGATGGAATCAGGGCTTGTTCCTGGAGGGCTGGTGGGCGCCATGAGCCACTGCTTTGCCCCGTGCGGAGAGGGGGGACAGGACAGGGCTGTGACCTGGCACAGCAGGCGCATCCATTGGCCCAACACCGCGGTCAGCTCCGCTCGTCCCTCCCAAAGGGATGAGAACCAGAGAGGGAAGAGCCTTGTTGGGACGAGCCCCTGGTCCCTGGGGCATCCAGGCCCCCGTCCCACGGCCTCCCACCCCTCCCCAGACCCACTCACTTGTGGAGTGTGTCACTGGCTCCTTGCTGGGGGATCGTGGAGGTTCTTCCGTGTGGGACTTCAGCGCTGGGGAAGGCAGGCACAGAGGGAAGGGGTAAAAGGGGTGGCGGGGGACGCTGCCACACCTGTCCCTGTCCCAGTGGGATTCCATCCCCACGGCCCTGGCTCCCGCAGCAGCACCTCTGTCCAAGTTCAGAGGGTCTGGGGGCTCTGGGCTCGGGGTTACCTCGGCACAGGGCGCTGCTGTTGTAGAGGGCGCAGCTCCCCGGCGCTGCTGAGCCTCGCTGCACGCAGCTCCCCGCTCCTGCGGGAAGAGGAGCAGAGTTTTCCCGGGGATCCCAAAGCAGGGCAGCCAGTGCTGGGCAGGCCCAGGGTTGCCCTGGGCACCTGAGGGGCTGGGATGAGGAGGTTTCACTGCCAGGGGTGGGCATCCACCTGAGGGTCTGGGAGTGGGGGCTCAGAGCTGCACCCCGCAGGGCAGAGCCCCCGGCAGGTGCTTTGAGATGGGCCTTGATGGTGAAAGCAGCTGGGACTGGGCATCCGAGGGTGCTGAGAGCCAGCGACGGGGCTGGGGAGGGCTGATGAGAGCCCCTCTCTGTGCCCACCCAGCCCAGCCCCTCACCTGGCTCCTCGGGGGTCCCGCAGCCCGCCCAGACGCAGTCGGTGCCGTTGTGGGGGCGGCTGCTGGCTGTGCACGCCTCGCAGGACCTCAGCTTGCCACACTCTCCTGCCAAAGCCGGGCAAAGGGGTGAGGGGTGCCTCCCCTGCGGCACCGGGGAGGGGGCTGCACCCCCGGCCCCAGGGAGGGGCCATTCTGACGAAGCAGCAGCAGGAATGAAGCAGATCCCATACACCAAACCCAGCAGGTCCCGATGGGGACAGCATCACCAGCCCCCAGCGAGGGGACACCCCCAGCTCACACAGGGCTCCCCCATCACCCACAAGGCAGGAAACACCCCCGGCCCCGGCCAGGGATCCTTTGGTGGAGGATGAACCGAGATGAGGCAGCAGCAGCCTGGTCGGGGTTACCCGAGCGGTGCCGCCCCTGTGCCCCCAGCCCACCCCGCGGGACCCCCGTTCCCTCGGCCGCTGGGGCGTGAGTCCCCCCGGAGCTGCTCTTCCCCACACGCTCATCATTAATTCACAGCTCTGGAGCCCTGCCCGCGCCGCCTCTGCTCCATCCCGGGAGAGAGCCGGGAGCCGCTCCCCGCCGGGTGCGCTCCTCCGGGCAAACCCTCCCGGCAGGGCTCGGGGGGCTCTGCGGGCTGGGGTCCCCCGGGCTGGGGTCCCCCGGGCTGCCTCCCCCGGGCTGGGCACCCTTTGGAGCCACCGCTGCAGCCCCCCGGCTTTCAGGGTACCCCAAACCCATGCGCGGCGGGGAGAAAAGCCCCTTCCCTTCTTTCCCAGGAAAAGCCAAGGGGGAAACTGGTGGCCAAGGCAGGAAGTGGAGATGCTGCGGCCCCATCGCCATGGCTACGGGAGGGGAGGTGGGCACGCCGCTGGCCCCCCCTTCCAGCATTTGGAGACCTGCCGGGAGCCAATGGGAAAGTAGGACTGTGTTCGCAAGGCTTTAGGCAGGTTTATAATTTATTTTTATCTCGGCAGGCGCAGGAACAGACGTTTGAGCCCAACGCTGTCAGCTCCCGCTCCTGCCGTCAGGTGTGGGGAGGGAGGAAGGAAGGGAGGGGGCGGCTGAGGGCAGCCCCTCTCCCGGGGTGCTCCGGGAACACGCGTGGGTCCGCCGGGGTGAGCCGGGGTGGAATCGTGTCCCTGCAGCAGCCGGGGATGGCAGAGGGGGAGCAGGAGGACGCCCGGGCTTTGCATAATTAATGCCCGGAGCTGCAGCTCTCGGGAAGGGGGGGACGGCTCCGACCCCCGCCACGGCCCACCAGATCCCCACACTTTTTGGGGAGGAGTTTGGACGCAGCACGCCGCTCATCCCGCTGCAGCCCAGGGGGGTCCCCGGGGGTCCCAGCCCCCCGAGCACGGCTGGCAGCGGGGGCAGGGGTCCCTCTCCCCCGCACCAAGGTCTGGCCACCGAGTCCCGTGGGGGCGAGAGAACCCCTGGGAAAAAAACCAACCCGCACAGGAAAGTTCAGCTGCCCCAAAGCCGCGAAGGCCCGAGCTGCCCCCCGCGCCCCCGGCCGTACCTGCGCGGGTGGGAGCGGCTCCGTGCGCGCACAGCAGCGCGCACAGCAGCGCGCAGCGCAGCGCCGCGGGGCCCGGCGGGGCCATGGCCCGGCCCGGCTCGGCTCGGCCCGGGCCCGGCGGGCCCGGCCCGGGGGTGCGGGGGGCTCTCACCGGGGGTGAGCCCCCCATGACACCCACACACACCCACCGGCCGTGGGAAAGCCGGGGCTGCGCGGGCTGGAGCGCCTGTGAGCACCTGTGAACACCTGAGCACACCTGAGCACACCTG
>NW_024504568.1:0-433 GCF_017590055.1 Onychostruthus taczanowskii
CATCACATTTAAAGTATCACACTGGTGTGTATCAGGGAGTATGAATTAAAACAGAAGGGAAAATGCACATCTCAAATTTTATCTTCCGCAAACTTCTTAGTGTACTGCTCTTTCTAACCTGCTTTCATACTGCACAGATATTCTTCATAACCAAAAGGGACACTAAAAAAAACATCTCTTTAATACAAGCCAAAGTTCTGCAGAACAGTTAATTACTATCTTAACCAGGTTTTTTTCATAATTTCTCCTGCTTCCTTGCCCAGTCTATACTCTTATTGCCTTTCTCCCCATGCTCCACTTCCCATTCATCAAAATATATATTTTCATTATCTTAAATTAAGATGCCTCAAATATGAGATAAGGCTGCCTTTCAGAAATTGTCAGTCAGTATCTATCTATCAGAAACCAACTGCCACATTCAACAAACATTACT
>NW_024504569.1:0-432 GCF_017590055.1 Onychostruthus taczanowskii
AAATAATAAATAAAATCAGAAATAAAATAAGAAATAAAATAATAAAAAATCAAAGCTGGGTCTGTGCTTCCAGAAAAAAGAGAAAATAATAAAAAATCTACAAAGAAATAGAAAAAAAAGGTCACAAAACAGCAAAAAAAATTAGAATAAATAATAAAATAATAAATAAAAATAATGGAAAGAAATAAAAGAACGAATTGTAAAAGGAAACAAAAATTAAATTAAAAAAAAAAACGAAAATAAAAAACCAAAATAAAGAATAAAACCCCAAAATCTCCCAAAAGAATAAAAGATAAATAGAAAAACACGTCAAAAAGGAACCAAATTTAAATAATTCAATAATTAAATAATCATAAATAATAAAGAAATAATTAAATAATAATTAAATAATAAAAAAAAAAAAACGAAAATAAAAAACCAAAATAAAGAATA
>NW_024504570.1:0-432 GCF_017590055.1 Onychostruthus taczanowskii
GGGAAAAGGGGAAATTTGGGGTAAAAACCTGGAATTTTGGGGGGATAAAGGCAGGAACTGGGGGGAAATTTGGGAATTTTGGGGATTTGTGGGGATTTTGTTGGGATTTCCCCTCAGACTTTCGGGGAGAAGGTTCTGGGCCCCCTGGCCTGGGTGATGCCCCTGGCCGTGGCTCTCTCCACCTTCGGCGGCGTCAACGGCTCCCTCTTCACCTGCTCCAGGTGAGGAACCCAAAATTCCCAAAAATTCCCAAAATTTTCCCCAAAATAATCCCGATTTTCCCCCATTTTTCACCATTTTTTGGTCATTTTTTCCCATTTTTTCATCATTTTCGCTCATTTTTTGCTCATTTTCCACCTAAATTTTTCCCTCTTCATCCCCTCTTCACCTGCTCCAGGTGAGAAACCCAAATTCCCAAAAATTCCCAAAATT
>NW_024504571.1:0-432 GCF_017590055.1 Onychostruthus taczanowskii
GGGGGGACAGGGGGACACCGGGACACCAGGGACACTGCGGGTGTGGAGGGACGTGGGGACACTGGGGGTGTGGGGGGATATGGGGACACCTAGGGGTGTGTGGAGACATAGGGACACCAGGGACATGGGGACATGGGGATAGCCAGGGACAGTGAGGACACGGGGGGTGTGAGGGAACATGGGGACATGGGGACACAAGGGACAGTGGGGACACCAGGGGCGTGGGGCACATGGGGATACCAGGAGGTGTGGGGGGACATGGGGACAGCCAGGGGGCCTGGGGACAGCTGGGGGGCATGGGAGGACATGGGGACACCGAGGGGGTGTGGACTTTGGGATGTGGGGGGGACACAGGGACAGGGAGGGGACGCAGGGATGTGGGCTGGTGGGACTTGGGGACATGGATGTGGGGACAAGAAGGGGTTGGAGTGA
>NW_024504572.1:0-432 GCF_017590055.1 Onychostruthus taczanowskii
AGCTGGAGGCCAAGGTGAAGGAGCTGACAGAGCGACTGGAGGATGAGGAAGAGATGAACGCAGAGCTGACAGCTAGGAAGAGGAAGCTGGAGGATGAGTGTTCGGAGCTGAAAAAGGACATTGATGATCTAGAGCTGACTCTGGCCAAGGTGGAGAAGGAGAAACATGCCACTGAGAACAAGGTGAGGGTAGAGAGAGGCCTTGACTTTAAGTTGTGGGGATTTGGGTCAAGACAACCTGGTTGTGTGGGGTTGAGGAGATCCAAGGCTAGTTGATCTGGGCTACATGAACATCCTTTGGGTTCTCTACCACTGCAGTGGCCTCATTGGCCAAGGACAACAGCAGCGTCACTCAGCTTTTCCCTGCCTCTGGTACTAAGCTGGAGGCCTAGTGTTTCTCCTCTTTCAGGTCAAGAACCTCACAGAGGAGATG
>NW_024504573.1:0-432 GCF_017590055.1 Onychostruthus taczanowskii
CCCCCCCAAATTTCCCGACCTTTGCGGGCCTCGGCGCCGTGCGCCGCCCTCCTGGCGGGCAGCGTGTTGCGGCTGCTCCCCGGGAACGGCTCCGGGAAGTTCCCGAATTTCCCCAAGCTGCCGCGGTTGGGGGAATTGGGCGAATTTGGGGAGTTTGGGGAATTTTGGGAGGCGCTGCCGGGGCTGGCGCGGCGCCGCCCGCAGAGGCTCTCGTCCGACAGCGTGCGCTGAAGGGGCTGCGGCGGGAAAATGGGGGGAAAAGGTCAAAAATTGGGAAAATTGGGGGGGGAAAGGTCAAAAAAGGGGAAAAATGGGGAGAAATCGGGGGGAAAATGGGAAAAAAGGGAAAATTATGGGGAAAATTGGGGAGAAAAGGTCAAAAAAGGGTAAAATTGGGGAGAAAATGTCAAAAAAGGGGAAAATTGGGGGGGA
>NW_024504574.1:0-432 GCF_017590055.1 Onychostruthus taczanowskii
CCAAGAATCCCCCCAGCACCTTCAGAAACACCCAAAAACCTCCAAGAAACTCCCAAGAACCTCCAAGAACTCCCCCCAGGACCTTCAGAACCCCCCAAAATCTCCAACAATCGGGACCCCCAAGGACCCCCCGCCACGTTTTATCTCCCCTCAGGTGGAGAACAAGGAGGTGACGCGGCGCATCCTGAACGACCCCGTGACCTACTCGGAGAAGTTCAGCGCGGCGGCGCGCGAGGCCTGCGAGGGGCTCCTGGCCAAGGACCCCCAGGCCCGCCTGGGCTTCCGCGACAACGACTGCGCCCAGCTGAAGGCCCACCCCTTCTTCTGCAGCATCAACTGGGGGCGCCTCGAGGCCGGTAACGCCCGCGGTGGGGCGGGCGGGGGTCTCCGGAGGGGGCGAGGGGCGGGAAATGGGGTGTCCAGGGGGTGGTG
>NW_024504575.1:0-432 GCF_017590055.1 Onychostruthus taczanowskii
AGCGCCGGGGAGCAGCGAAGCCACACGCTCAGGGAGGGACCGGGAAGACGCAAGGGGGAAGGATGTGTTTGAGGAGAAACGTGGGAGAACAGAGGTTTTCAGAGAAGAATTTTAAGGGACAAAGGAAAAAATGTTTGTTGGCTTTCCAGCCGGGAAGAGCAGCGCTTCCCGAGGGCAGTGGTGTGGGCAGGCGGGACCAAGCTGAGGGCCAGGGAATTCCCATTGTTCCTTACTGGCGCTTCAAATAAACCGCCCCTATGGGGTCTGATCACTGCGGGGCTCAGGGTTTCTTTACCTTTTGGGGGTGTTCAGGGTCATTGTCCCAGCTCTACATGTGACACCAGTCAAGCTGACATTCTCTGTCATTTCTGGGGCACTGAACAACTTCCCATTGATCTCTAATTATTCAGGTCTGTCACAGTCACAAACGGC
>NW_024504576.1:0-432 GCF_017590055.1 Onychostruthus taczanowskii
TAAATATATTTGCATATCAGAGTATATAATTTGCATAACTATTGATCATATTTTACCTTCATATACATAAAATATAAACTTAAAAATATAAATTTAAATTAATTTTTCAATTTTTAATATTTCACATTTTTATATTTTAACTTGAATATTTTTTATTAAATTTTGGAGTGAAAAAAGGCGATTTTGGGGTTAAAAAATTGGATTTTTTTGCCCAAAAAAGGCGATTTTGGGGTGACAAAAAATGCGATTTTTTTGGGTGAAAAAATGCGATTTTTTTGGGTGAAAAACTGCGATTTTTTGGGTGAAAAACTGCGATTTTTTGGGTGAAAAATGGGCGGGTTTGGGCCAAAAAAAGAGAGGATTTTGGGGTGAAAAGTGGCGATTTTGAGGTGACAAAAGGCTTTTTTTCAGCCCAAAAATGGTGATTTTGAG
>NW_024504577.1:0-432 GCF_017590055.1 Onychostruthus taczanowskii
GGACAATTTTGGAGCTCATCTAGTCAAACTTGCTTGAGCTGGGCAGGACTGTTGACCCAGATGGACCTACAAGTCCTCACACAGGATCATGACCAGATGGTTTTTGAAGCTCTCCAAGAAGGAAGACTCCATTGTGTCTCCAGGCAAACTGTGTCAGCGGTCAGTCACCCTCAGTAAACATAGGTTTCTCAATTCTTCTACAGAACTTCTTGTCTTTCAGTTTGTGCCCATTGCCCTTTTCCTGTCTTGGGGCACCTCTGGGTAGAGCCTGGCTCCACCCTCTTTGTATCCTGTCTGTGTGTATAAACACATTGATAAGATTTCCCAAGGCCTGCCTGCTCCAGGCCTTCCTCAGAAGATGGAGGGTCAAAGAAGTTTATTGTGTTGGTCAAGCAAGATTCCTGCTTGGTAAATCCATGCTGACTAGTCTTT
>NW_024504578.1:0-11532 GCF_017590055.1 Onychostruthus taczanowskii
GGTTCCTGGTGTCCCCAAGGCTCCCACGGTGGCCCCAGGTGGCTCCCAGTGTCCCCAGGCCATTCCTGATGTCCCCAGGTGGTTCCTGGTGTCCCCAGGTTTCCCATGGTGTCCCCCAGGCCATTCCCAGTGTCCCCAGGGTTCCCACGGTGTCCCCAAGCAGTTCCTGGTGTCCCCAAGTGGTTCCTGGTGTCCCCAGGGTTCCCACGGTGGCCTCGGGTGGTTCCTGGTGTCCCCAGGGCTCCCACGGTGTCCCATTGGGTTCCTGGTGTCCCCAGGTGGTTCCTGATGTCCCCAGGCGTTCCCACCGTGTCCCCAGGGGTTCCCACGGTGTCCCCAGGCCATTCCCAGTGTCCCCAGGGGTTCCCATGGTGTCCCCAGGCCATTCCCGGTGTCCCCACAGGTTTCCCATGGTGTCCCCAGGCCATTCCTGGTGTCCCCAGGGGTTCCCATGGTGTCCCCAAGCAGTCCTTGGTGGCCCCAGGTCATTCCTGGTGTCCCCAGGGTTCCCACGGTGGCCTCGGGTGGTTCCTGGTGTCCCCAGGGCTCCCACGGTGTCCCATTGGGTTCCTGGTGTCCCCAGGTGGTTCCTGATGTCCCCAGGCGTTCCCACCGTGTCCCCAGGGGTTCCCACGGTGTCCCCAGGCCATTCCCAGTGTCCCCAGGGGTTCCCATGGTGTCCCCAAGCAGTTCCTGGTGTCCCCAAGCGGTTCCCAGTGTCCCCAGGGTTCCCACGGTGGCCTCGGGTGGTTCCTGATGTCCCCAAGCAGTTCCTGGTGTCCCCAGGGTTCCCACGGTGGCTTCGGGTGGTTCCGGGTGTCCCCAGGGCTCCCACGGTGGCCTCGGGTGGTTCCGGGTGTCCCCAGGGTTCCCACGGTGGCCTCGGGTGGTTCCGGGTGTCCCCAGGGGTTCCCGTCCCACAGGTGGAACAACCCAGGGGTTCCCATGGTGTCCCTGGGTGATTCCTGGTGTCCCCAGGGGTTCCCATGGTGTCCCCAAGCAGTCCTTGGTGTCCCCAGGCCATTCCTGGTGACCCCCGGTGGTTCCCGGTGTCCCCAAGGCTCCCACGGTGGCCTCGGGTGGTTCCGGGTGTCCCCAGGGCTCCCACGGTGGCCTCGGGGGGTTCCGGGTGTCCCCAGGGGTTCCCATGGTGTCCCCAAGCAGTCCTTGGTGTCCCCAGGCCATTCCTGGTGACCCCCGGTGGTTCCTGGTGTCCCCAGGGTTCCCACGGTGGCTTCGGGTGGTTCCGGGTGTCCCCAGGGCTCCCACGGTGGCCTCGGGTGGTTCCGGGTGTCCCCAGGGGTTCCCGTCCCACAGGTGGAACAAGGGGGACACTGGGGACATGTGGGACACGTGGGACAGGGGACATGGAGGACACTGGGGACAGGTGTCACTGGTGTCACCCTGACCCCGTGGTGGCCCCATGGTGACACAGGTGGGACAGGGGACCTGGGCTCAGGTGTCACCCCTGACCCCGTGGTGGCCCCATGGTGACACAGGTGACACGGGTGGGACAGGGGACGTGGGCACAGGTGTCACCGGTGTCACCCCTGACCCCGTGGTAGCCCCATGGTGGTGACACAGGTGGGACAGGGGACATGGGCACAGGTGTCACCGGTGTCACCCTGACCCCGTGGTGGCCCCATGGTGACACAGGTGACACGGGTGGGTGTCCCCAAGCAGTCCTTGGTGTCCCCACGCCATTCCTGGTGACCCCCGGTGGTTCCTGGTGTCCCCAGGGTTCCCACGGTGGCCTCGGGTGGTTCCGGGTGTCCCCAGGGGTTCCCGTCCCACAGGTGGAACAAGGGGGACACTGGGGACATGTGGGACACGTGGGACAGGGGACATGGAGGACACTGGGGACAGGTGTCACTGGTGTCACCCTGACCCCGTGGTGGCCCCATGGTGACACAGGTGGGACAGGGGACCTGGGCTCAGGTGTCACCCCTGACCCCGTGGTGGCCCCATGGTGACACAGGTGACACGGGTGGGACAGGGGACCTGGGCACAGGTGTCACCGGTGTCACCCCTGACCCCGTGGTAGCCCCATGGTGGTGACACAGGTGGGACAGGGGACATGGGCACAGGTGTCACCGGTGTCACCGCTGACCCCGTGGTGGCCCTGTGGTGGTGACACAGGTGGCCCCGTTGTTTTGCAGCCTCTGCCATGGATTTGGTGACCGGCCTGGTGGCCCTGGTGGCCCTGGTGGCACTTGTCCTGCTGGTGGTGGCCCAGCGCCTCGGGCTCCTCTACCGCCTGCGCCACAAGGTCTGGGGACACGGGGACACTGGGGGGACATTGAGGGGACATTGGGAACACTGGGGCTGGAGGACGCTGGGGACACTGGGGGGACATTGGGAATATTGGGGCTGAGAGGGCATGGGGGAGATTGGGGGGACATGGGGACATTGGAGGGACATTGAGGGGACACTGGGGCTGGGAGGACATTGGGGACATTGGGGGGACATTGGAAACACTGGGGCTGGGAGGGCATTGGGGACATTGGGGTCTGGGGAACACTGGGGCTGGGAGGACATGGGGACATTGGGGGGACATGGGGACATTGGGGGGACATTGGGAACTGGGGCTGGGATGACATTGGGGACATTGGAGGGACTTTGGGGACATTGGGGCTGGGAGGGCATTGGGGACATTGTGGGGACATTGGGAACACTGGGACTGGGAGGACGTTGAGGACAGGTGACAGCAGTGGGATGAAGGACACTGAGGACAGGTGACACCGGAGGGGTGGAGAACATTGAGGACAGGTGACACTGGTGGGGTGGAGGACATTGAGGACAGGTGACACCGGTGGCATGGAGGACACTCAGGACAGGTGACACCGGTGGCATGGAGGACACTGAGGACAGGTGACACCGGTGGGATGGAGGACACTGAGGACAGGTGACACCGATGGCATGGAGAACGCTGAGGACAGGTGACACCGGTGGGGTGGAGGACACTGAGGACAGGTGACACCGGTGGCATGGAGGGCACCGGGGACAGGTGACACCGGTGGCATGGAGGGCACTGAGGACAGGTGACACCCGTGGGATGGAGGGCACTCAGGACAGGTGACACCGGTGGGATGGAGGACACTGAGGACAGGTGACACCGGTGGCATGGAGCGCACTGAGGACAGGTGACACCGATGGCATGGAGGTCACTGAGGACAGGTGACACCGGTGGGATGGAGGACACTCAGGACAGGTGACACCGGTGGCATGGAGCGCACTGAGGACAGGTGACACCGATGGCATGGAGGTCACTGAGGACAGGTGACACCGGTGGGATGGAGGACACTCAGGACAGGTGACACTGGTGGGGTGGAGGACACTCAGGACAGGTGACACCGGTGGCATGGAGGACACTGAGGACAGGTGACACCGATGGGATGGAGGACACTGAGGACAGGTGACACCGATGGCATGGAGAACGCTGAGGACAGGTGACACCGGTGGGGTGGAGGACATTGAGTATAGGTGACACCAGTGGGGTGGAGGACACTCAGGACAGGTGACACCGGTGGGATGGAGAGCACCGGGGACAGGTGACACTGGTGGCATGGAGGCCACTGCGGACAGGTGACACTGGTGGGATGGAGGACATTGAGGACAGGTGACACTGGTGGCATGGAGGGCACTGAGGACAGGTGACACCGGGGGGATGGAGGACACTGAGGACAGGTGGCACCGGTGGCATGGAGGACACTGAGGACAGGTGACACCGGTGGGATGGAGAACATTGAGTATAGGTGACACCGATGGGATGGAGGACACTGAGGACAGGTGACACTGGTGGTATGGAGCACACTCAGGACAGGTGACACTGGTGGGATGGAGAGCCCTGGGGACAGGTGACCCCGGTGGCATGGAGGACACTGAGGACAGGTGACACTGGTAGGATGGAGGACACTGAGGACAGGTGACACTGGTAGGATGGAGGACACTGAGGACAGGTGACACTGGTAGGATGGAGGACACTGAGGACAGGTGACACTGGTAGGATGGAGGACACTGAGGACAGGTGACACTGGTAGGATGGAGGACACTGAGGACAGGTGACACTGGTAGGATGGAGGACACTGAGGACAGGTGACACTGGTAGGATGGAGGACACTGAGGACAGGTGACACTGGTAGGATGGAGGACACTGAGGACAGGTGACACTGGTAGGATGGAGGACACTGAGGACAGGTGACACCGGTGGCATGGAGCGCACTGAGGCCACCTGTCCCCGGTGTCACCGCCGGCCCCAGGTGGACACGGCGAGTCCCCGTCACGGCGGCGAGCTGGTGGCCGAGGTGCTGCGGGCGCACGGCGTGCGCTTCCTGTTCACGCTGCCCGGCGGCCACATCTCGCCCGTGCTGGTGGCCTGCGAGAAGATCGGCATCCGCGTGGTGGACACGCGCCACGAGGCCACCGCCGTCTTCGCCGCCGACGCCGTCTCACGGCTCTCGGGTCAGCACCGGGGACGGCGCGGGGGGTTGGCCCCATTTGGCCACATTTTGTCCCCAAGGGATGGAGGTGGCCCCATGGCCAGCATCTCCAGAGGGTTTTGGGGTGTCCCTCCTTGACGGGTCCTGGGTGACCTCAGAGGGTTCAAGGATTGTTGGGAGGTCCAGGGTGGCATTTGGCCCCACTTGTCCCCATTTTGTCCCCATTTGTCCCCAAGGGGTGGAGGTGGCCCCATGGCCAACATCTCCAGAGGGTTTTGGGGTGTCCCTCCTTGGGGGGTCCTGGGTGACCTCAGAGGGTTCAAGGACTGTTGGAAGGTCCATGGTGGCATTTGTCCCCATTTTGTCCCCATTTTGTCCCCAAGGGGTGGAGGTGGCCCCATGGCCAGCATCTCCAGAGGGTTTTGGGGAGTCCCTCCTTGGCGGGTCCTGGGAGACCGCAGAGGGTTCAAGGACTGTTGGAAGGTCCATGGTGGCATTTGTCCCCATTTTGTCCCCAATTGTCCCCAAGAGCTGAAGGTGGCACGGGGAGGTGGCCCCATGGCCAGCATCTCCAGAGGGTTGTGGGTCCCAGGTCACCTGAGAGGTGACAAGACTTTGGGGTGTCCAGGGTGGCATTTGTCCCCATTTGTCCCCAAGGGGTGGAGGTGGCCCCATGGCCAACATCTCCAAAGGGTTTTGGGGTGTCCGTCCTTGGTGGGTCCGGGGTGACTTCAGACGGTTCAAGGACTGTTGGGAGGTCCAGGGTGGCATTTGTCCCCATTTTGTCCCCAATTGTCCCCAAGAGCTGAAGGTGGCACGGGGAGGTGGCCCCATGGCCAGCATCTCCAGAGGGTTTTGGGGTGTCCCTCCTTGGGGGGTCCTGGGTGACCTCAGAGGGTTCAAGGACTGTTGGGAGGTCCAAGGTGGCATTTGGCCCCACTTTGTCCCCATTTTGTCCCCTTTTGTCCCCAAGAATTGAAGGTGGCACAGGGAGGTGGCCCCATGGCCAGCATCTCCAGAGGGTTTTGGGGTGTCTCACTCTGATGCCATCTGTCCACCTTGGTGACACCTTGGAGCCAATATGATGTCATCTTTATGCCACCTTGGAGCCATGTTGGTTCCACCTTGGTGCCACCTTGGAGCCATCTTGGTGCCATCTTGGTGCCACCATGGAGCCATTATGATGTCATCTTGAGGCCACCTTGGTGCCACCATGGAGCCAATGTGATGTCATCTTGATGCCACCATGGAGCCATCTTGGTGCCATATGAGGCCATTTTGGAGCCATCTTGGTGCCATCTTGGTGCCATCTTGGTGCCACCATGGAGCTTGGTGCCCACCACCTTGGAGCCATCTTGGTGTCACCTTGGTGCCACCATGGAGCCAATGTGATGTCATCTTGATGCCACCATGGAGCCATCTTGGTGCCATATGAGGCCATTTTGGAGCCATCTTGGTGCCACCTTTGTGCCACCATGGAGCCAATGTGATGTCATCTTGATGCCACCATGGAGCCATCTTGGCGCCATTTTGAGGCCACCTTGGTGCCACCTTGGTGCCCCTATGGAGCCATCTTGGCGCCATTTTGCGGCCATCTTGGCGCCATTTTGCGGCCATCTTGGAGCCATCTTGGCGCCATCTTGGCACCATTTTGCGGCCATCTTGGAGCCATCTTGATGCCGCCTTGGTGCCACCATGGAACCAACATGATGCCCCCTCGGTGCCACCCCCGTGTCCCCGCAGGCTCCATCGGCGTGGCGGCCGTCACGGCGGGTCCCGGTGTCACCAACGCGGTGACGGCCGTCAAGAACGCGCAGATGGCCGAGTCGCCGCTGCTGCTGCTGGGCGGCGCCGCCGCCTCCCTGCAGAAGGTGCCCACGGCGTTCCGGCCCTTCCCGAGCCCCTTCCCGAATTCCCGCTGCCCTTCCCGAATTTTCGATGCCCATTCCTGAATTCCCGAATCTTTGATGCCCATTCCCGAATTCCCGGTGCCATTTTGGAATTGCTGATGCCCATTCCCAAATTTTCAAGGCCATTCCCAAATTTTCAATGCCCATTCCCAAATTCCCGAATTTTCGATGCCAATTCCCAAATTCCCGAATTTTCGATGCCATTCCCAAATTCCCGAATTTTTCGATGCCATTCCCAAATTCCCGAATTCCCGAATTTTCAATGCCCATTTCCAAATTCCTGGTGCCATTTTGGAAATTTCGATGCCCATTCCCAAATTCCCAAATTTTCGATGCCCACTCCCAAATTCCCGCTCCCATTCCCAAATTCCTGGTGCCATTTTGGAATTGCCAATGCCCATTCCCAAATTCCCGAATTTTCGATGCCAATTCCCAAATTCCCGAATTTTCGATGCCATTCCCAAATTCCCGAATTCCCGAATTTTCAATGCCCATTTCCAAATTCCTGGTGCCATTTTGGAAATTTCGATGCCCATTCCCAAATTCCCAAATTTTCGATGCCCACTCCCAAATTCCCGCTCCCATTCCCAAATTCCTGGTGCCATTTTGGAATTGCCAATGCCCATTCCCAAATTCCCGAATTTTCGATGCCATTCCCGAATTCCTGGTGCCATTTTGGAAGTGCCCATTCCCAAATTCCCGAATTTTCGATGCCATTCCCAAATTCCTGGTGCCATTTTGGAAGTGCCGATGCCCATTCCCGAACTTTCGATATGGAGCCATCTTGGCGCCATTTTGCGGCCATCTTGGCGCCATTTTGCGGCCATCTTGGAGCCATCTTGGCGCCATCTTGGCACCATTTTGCGGCCATCTTGGAGCCATCTTGATGCCGCCTTGGTGCCACCATGGAACCAACATGATGCCCCCTCGGTGCCACCCCCGTGTCCCCGCAGGCTCCATCGGCGTGGCGGCCGTCACGGCGGGTCCCGGTGTCACCAACGCGGTGACGGCCGTCAAGAACGCGCAGATGGCCGAGTCGCCGCTGCTGCTGCTGGGCGGCGCCGCCGCCTCCCTGCAGAAGGTGGGCACGGCCGAGCCCGGCCCACGGCGTTCCGGCCCTTCCCGAATTCCTGATGCCAATCCCGAATTCCCGCTGCCCTTCCCGAATTTTCTATGCCCATTCCAGAATTCCCGAATTTTCGATGCCCATCCCCGAATTCCAGAATTCCCGAATTTTCGATGCCCATTCCCGAATTTTTGATGCCCATTCCCAAATTCCCGAATTTTCGATGCCATTCCCAAATTCCTGGTGCCATTTTGGAAGTGCCGATGCCCATTCCCGAACTTTCGATGCCATTCCCAAATTCCCAAATTTTCAATGCCCATTCCTAAATTCCCGAATTTTCAGTGCCATTCCCAAATTCCTGGTGACATTTTGGAATTCCCTTTGCCCATTCCCAAATTCCCAAATTCCCTTTGCCATTCCTGAGTTCCCAATTCCGTTCCCAAATTTCCAGTGCCCATTCCCGAATTTTCAGTGCCATTCCCAAATTCCTGGTGACATTTTGGAATTCCCTTTGCCCATTCCCAAATTCCCAAATTCCCTTTGCCATTCCTGAGTTCCCAATTCCGTTCCCAAATTTCCAGTGCCCATTCCCGAATTTTCAGTGCCATTCCCAAATTCCTGGTGGCAATTTGGAATTCCCTTTGCCCATTCCCAAATTCCCAAATTCCCTTTGCCATTCCCAAATTTCCCAATTCCCAAACTCCCGAATTCCCAAATCCCCTTTGCCATTCCCAAATTCCCAAGGCCATTCCCAAGTTCCCTTTGCCCATTCCCAAATTCCCAAATTCCCTTTGCCCATTCCCAAATTCCCTTTGCCATTCCCAAATTCCCTTTGCCCATTCCCAAATTCCCACTGCCATTCCCGAATCCCCAAATCCCCTTTGCCATTCCCAAATTCCCAAATCCCCAAATCCCCGCTGCCGATCCCGAATTCCCAAATCCCCTTTGCCATTCCCAAATTCCCAAGGCCATTCCCGAATCCCTGAATCCCCAAATCCCTGTTGCCATTCCCAAATTCCCAAGGCCATTCCCGAATCCCCGAATCCCCAAATCCCCGTTGCCATACCCAAATCCCCGAATCCCCAAGGCCATTCCCAAATTCCCAAGGCCATTCCCGAATCCCCGAATCCCCGTTGCCGTTCCCGAATCCCCGAATCCCGAATTCCCATCCCAAAATTTCCTTGGGTTGGAATCCTAAAATTCCCATAATTCCCCAAAATTCCCCAAAATTCCAAAAATTCCCATGGGTTGGAGCCCCAAAATTTCTCCGGGATTGGGAATTCCCGTCCTCGCCATCGCCATGGAGGGCACGCCCGGTGAGGGGAGCCCAGAATTCCCAGAATTCCCAAAATTCCCCAAAATTCCAAAAATTCTCATGTGTTGGAACCCCAAAATTCCTATGGAGAGGAGTTTTGGGGCAGGAATCCCAAAATTTCCCTGGATTAGGATCCCAAATTGGCCCCAGGATGGGGATTTGGGATGGGAGAAATCCCAAAATTTCCTTGGGTTGGAATCCCAAAATTTCCCTGGGTCAGAATCCCAAAATTTCCCTGGGTCGGAATCCCAAAATTTCCTTGGGTTGGAGGAATCCCAAAATTTCCCTGGGTTGGAATCCCAAAATTTCCCTGGGTCAGAATCCCAAAATTTCCCTGGGTCAGAATCCCAAAATTTCCCTGGGTCAGAATCCCAAAATTTCCCTGGGTCAGAATCCCAAAATTTCCCTGGGTCAGAATCCCAAAATTTCCCTGGGTCAGAATCCCAAAATTTCCCTGGGTCAGAATCCCAAAATTTCCTTGAGTTGGAATCCTAGAATTCCCAAAATTCCTCAAAAAGAGGATTTGGGATGGGAGGGATCCCAAAATTCCCGAGCGTTGGAATCCCCAAATTCCCATTGGTCAGAATCCAAATTTGGGATGGGACGAACCCCAGAGGGTTTTTGGGTTTTTTGGGGGGTTTTTGGGTTTTTTTGGGGGGCTTTTTTAGGGTTTTTAAAGGCTTTTTTTGGGGGATTTTTGGGGTCTCAACGCCCTGAAGGGATTTTGGGGTGACCCCCGTGGATTTGGGGTTTTTAAGAGTTTTTTGGGGGGATTTTGGGGTCCTGCTGTGGGATTTGGGGTCCCAACCCCCCGAAGGGATTTTGGGGGTGATTTTTTTAAGGTTTTTTGACGATTTTTGGGGGGATTTTTTGGGGATTTTTGGGGTCCCAACCCCCTGAAGGGATTTTGGGGTGACCCCGTGGATTTGGGGTTTTTGGGGGTTTTGGTGTTTTTAAGGCTTTTTTTACGTTTTTTGGGGGGATTTTGGGGTCCTGCTGTGGGATTTGGGGTCCCAAGCCCCCGGAGGGATTTTGGGGTGACCCCGTGGATTTGGGGTTTTCGAGGTAGTTATTTGGGGTTTTTTTTTGTTTTGTTAATTCCCGAAATCCCGAATTCTCGATGCCCATCCCCAGATTCCTGGTGCCATTTTGGAATTGCCGATGCCCATTCCCAAATTTTCGATGCCATTCCCAAATTTTCGATGCCCATTCCCAAATTTTCGATGCCATTCCCAAATTCCCGAATTTTTGATGCCCATTCCCGAAATCCCAAATTCTCGATGCCCATTCCCAAATTCCCGGTGCCATTTTGGAATTGCTGATGTCCATTCCCAAATTTTCGATGCCATTCCCGAATTTTCGATGCTATTCTCGAATTCCCGAATTTTTGATGCCCATTCCCAAATTCCTGGTGCCATTTTGGAATTGCTGATGCCCGTTCCCAAATTTTCGATGCCATTCCCAAATTCCTGGTGCCAATCCCGAATTTTCAATGCCCATTCCCGAATTCCCAAATTCCCGAATTTTCAATGCCCATTCCCAAATTCCTGGTGCCATTTTGGAATTTTCGATGCCCATTCCCAAATTCCCGAATTTTCGATGCCCATCCCTGAATTCCCAAATTCCCGAATTTTCGATGCCCATTCCCAAATTCCCGAATTCCTAAATCTTTGATGCCCATTCCCGAAATCCCGAATTCTCGATGCTCATTCCCAAATTCCTGGTGCCATTTTGGAATTGCCAATGCCCATTCCCAAATTTTCGATGCCATTCCCAAATTCCCAAATTTTCGATGCCATTCCCAAATTCCTGGTGCCATTTTGGAATTGCTGATGCCCGTTCCCAAATTCCTGATGCCATTCCTGAATTTTCAATGCCCATTCCCAAATTCCCAAATTCCCGCTGCCGTTCCCAAATTCCTGATGCTAATCCCGAATTTTCGATGCCCATCCCCGAATTCCCGAATTTTCGATGCCATTCCCAAATTCCTGATGCCCATTCCCGAATTTTCGATGCCCATTCCCGAATTCCCAAATTCCCGCTGCCATTCCCAAATTCCTGCTGCCATTCCCAAGTTCCCAAGGCCATTCCCAAATTCCCGAATTCCCAAACTCCCGAATTCCCTTTGCCCATTCCCAAGTTCCCAAATTCCCAAACTCCGAATTCCCAAATTCCCAATGCCATTCTGGAATTCCCAAATTCCCGCTGCCATTCCCAAATTCCCGCTGCCATTCCCAAATTCCCTTTGCCCATTCCCAAGTTCCTGAATTCCCAAACTCCTGAATTCCCAAATTTCCAAGGCCATTCCCAAGTTCCCGAATTTCCAGACTCCCAAATTCCCAAATTCCCTTTGCCATTCCTGAATTTTTGATGCCATTCCCAAGTTCCCTTTGCCATTCCCAAGTTCCCAAATTCCCAATGCCATTCTGGAATTCCCTTTGCCATTCCCAAATTCCCTTTGCCCATTCCCAAATTCCCGTCTTCCCAAATTCCCAAGGCCATTCCCAAATTCCCAAACTCCCGAATTCCCAAATTCCCATCGCCACTCTGGAATCCCCAAATCCCCTTTGCCATTCCCAAATCCCCGTTGCCATTCCTGAATCCCCGTTGCCATTCCCGAATTCCCGAATCCCCAAGGCCATTCCCGAATCCCCGAATCCCGAATTCCCGAACTGCGGCGTTCCAGGGCCGCGGGGCTCTCCAGGACATCCCGCAGGTTCCGCTCTTCCGCACGCTCTGCAAATCCGCGCTCTCCGTCCGCGCCGTGCGCGACATCGTCCCGGCCCTGCGCCGCGCCATCGC
>NW_024504579.1:0-431 GCF_017590055.1 Onychostruthus taczanowskii
GCCACCACCGGCCACCTGAGGGGACACAGGGTGACATGGGGTCACACAGAGTGACACACGGTGACACAGAGTGACACACGGTGACACGGGGACACCGTGGGCAGCCGGCCCCGCAGCCGTGTCCCCAGGCGGGACAGCGTGTCCTCGCGTGTCCCCAGGGCCGCGTGGGCACCGCCACCGGCCACCTGAGGGGACACGGGGTGACACAGGGTGTGGGGACATGGGGACATTGGGGACAGGGCAGGGAGGGGACACAGGGACACGGTCCGGACACGGGGACAGCCAGGGACAGGGACAGAGGGACACGGGGGACACCCTGAGGACACTTGGGGACACCCTGGGACACCTGGGGACACCTGAGGACACTTGGGGACACCTGGGGACACCTGGGGACAGTCAGGGACGCTTTGGGGACACTTGGAAACACTCAG
>NW_024504580.1:0-431 GCF_017590055.1 Onychostruthus taczanowskii
CTTTATCCAGGAGGAAGATGTTGATCAGAGTTCTCGTGGTGCTTTTTGATACATTTTTTTTTTTTCCTGGCACAAAGGCAATATCTGATCTGAGCTTCAGGCTGGTCCCACTGAGGCTCCGTCTGCTCCTGTGCTGGACTTGCTGACTTCAGTGGAATCTCCATAGCAGGGGCTGGAATTCCTCAGCTGGGAACCTTTTCCAACTGTGGTGCACATTTACCTCTTAGAGAAACTAATCAATTAAACAAACAAGGCACCTGTGCTGGGATAATTGAGTATTTTGTTAATTCAATGGACAGAGGTGAGGAGAACTTCATCCCAAACACCAATTCACAGGTGGTTTCATTGGAAGAAGGTGGACAGCCCATGGCATTCCTTGTTCCTCATAAAGATGTCACAGCTTCATTTTATCTTGTCCTTCAGAGAATTCT
>NW_024504581.1:0-431 GCF_017590055.1 Onychostruthus taczanowskii
ACACCAACAAACAAACAAACAAAAAAAGCGCAGTTAAGGCTAAAACAAAACCAGGCTTGGCACTCCGGGTTGGACACTTGCCTTCCCTTGAGCTTGTCCATGGCTAATCTCTGCCCTCCTCTTTCTGGGCCAAATCTTGTCATCCTTATTCAGCCTCCGCTGTCCTCGCCTCGCAAACTCCCTGTGCCTGCCCGGGGGGACGTGCTGCTCTCCAGGGATGGAGCAAAAAGCACCCGAGGGCTCTGGAATCCCCGCTGCCTGGAAAAGCACTCCCAGGATTCTGGGATTTCTGTCTGGGAGCAGCTGGGAACACGAATTTGTCTCTGTATTCTTAATTTATCTCCCCTTCATCCTCAGGGACGGGAGATGGATTTTTGTGGCCACGGAGGGTTGACGCCTTTTTGGCCCTAGATCTCTCCTGCCTCTCTTTT
>NW_024504582.1:0-431 GCF_017590055.1 Onychostruthus taczanowskii
TTTTTTTAAAATAGGGATGGAGACTGAGAGCAGTCTGCAAGATATATTGAGCTCCAAAGAGTTTCAGTTTAATCTAGTTTAATTTAGTTTTAATTGCCCTGAATACCAAACTTATCTTAGAAGTCTAGGAAGTCCTTTGTTTTTCTTTTTGTGTCTTCCAGCTTTCTAACATTACATTTCTCTAGCTGTCTTTCATCAAATAAATCTTACATAAGCTATCTGTAATTCAGGTATTTCTGTTCTTTGTGCTCTCACCGAATTTATTTGTTTGGAGCCTGTGATTCTTTTCTATGCCAAAGATAAGATGGAGAGGTGATTGAGAGCAGCCCTGCAGAGGAAGATTTGCGGCTGGTGGTTGATGAAAAATTCACCATAAACTGGCAATGTGAGCCCACAGACCAGAGAGACAATGAAATCCTTAAATCCTGGGC
>NW_024504583.1:0-431 GCF_017590055.1 Onychostruthus taczanowskii
TCATGGTGACGACGATGACGTTGCCGTAGGCCGCCAGCACGCTGCCGTCGAACATGTTCCCGGTGCCCTCCATGTAGGAGCCGCCGTGCAGGAACAGCATCACCGGCTTCTTGCCGCTGTCACGGATGTCTGGGGACATCGAGGGGACATTGGGGACATCGGGGGGATTGGGGACATTGGGGACATCGGGGGAGATCAGGGATATTGGGGACACTTGGGGACATCAGGGCAGGGACAGCGTCACCGGCTTCTTGCCGCTGTCACGGATGTCTGGGGACATCGAGGGGACATTGGGGACATCGAGGGGACATTGGGGATTTTGGGACATTGGGGGCATTGGGGACATCAAGGGGACATTGGGGACATTGGGGACATTGAGGGGACTTTGGAGGAGATTGGGGACATTGGGGACATCAGGGCAGGGACAGCGT
>NW_024504584.1:0-431 GCF_017590055.1 Onychostruthus taczanowskii
ATGTCCCCAAAAATTGCCCCGTCCCCCCTCCCCATTTCCCTCCATTTGCCCCCATTTTTTTGTGTGATTTCCACCCAATTTTTTGGGGTTTTCTCCCATTTTTTCCCCAAATTCCCCATTTTTTCTGAATGTTCCCAAATGTCCCCAAATGACCCCAAATGTCCCCAATAATCCCCAGTGTCCTCACTCCCCCTTACCCCCATTTTTTGGCTGATTTCCACCCAATTTTTGGGGTTTTTTCCCCCATTTTTCCCCCAAATTCCCCATTTTTTCTCAATGTCCCCAAATGTCCAAAAATGTCCCCAATTTTTCCCCAATTTTTCCCAATTTCCCCCCATTTTTTCCCATTTCTGGGCCATTTTTCACCCAATTTCTTTTTCCCCAATTTTTCCCAATTTTGGGGGGTTTTTTTCCATTTTTCCCCAATTTTC
>NW_024504585.1:0-431 GCF_017590055.1 Onychostruthus taczanowskii
TTTTTTTTTTAATTTTTTTGAATTTTTTTGAACTTTTTTGAGATTTTTCAAATTTTTTGGTGATTTTTTTTTGAACTTTTGGCAATTTTTTGGGGATTTTTTGGGATTTTTTTTTTTGAGGATTTTTTGGGGATTTTTTGGGATATTTTCTTGTAATTTTTTGGGAATTTTTTGGCGATTTTTTAGGACTTTTTTTGGGGATGTTTTGGGGATTTTTGGGGATGTTTTGGGGATTCTTGGCGATTTTTTAGGACTTTTTTGGGGATGTTTTGGGGATTTTTTGGGGATTTTTTTGAATTTTTTGAGGATGTTTTGGGGATTTTTTGGCGATTTTTTTGGAATTTTTTGGGGATTTTTTTGGATTCTTTGGGGATTTTTTGGGGATTTTTTTGGAATTTTCTGGAGATTTTTTTGGAATTTTTTGGGGATTT
>NW_024504586.1:0-431 GCF_017590055.1 Onychostruthus taczanowskii
GAAAATTGGGGAAAATTTGGGGAAATTGAAGGGAAAATTGGAATAAAATTGGGGAAATTGAGGGAAAATTGGGGGCGAAATTGGGGGAAAATTGGGGAAAATTGGGGGAAAATTGAGGGGAAATGATTGGGGGAAAATGGGGAATAAAAATGGGAAAATTGGGGCAACATTGGAGGAAAATTTAGGGGAAAATTGGGGGAAATTGGAGAAAAATTGGAGAAAATTGGGGAAATATTGGGGGAAAATTGGGGGAAAATTCGGGGGAAAATTGGAGGAAATTTGGGGAAAATTTGGGGAACAATTGGGAAAAATGATGGGGAAAATTTGGGAGAAAATTGGGGGAAAATTGGAGAAAATTGGGAAAATATTGGGGGAAAATTTGGAGACAATTGGGGGAAAATTTAAGGAAATTTGGGGGAAAATTGGGGAAA
>NW_024504587.1:0-431 GCF_017590055.1 Onychostruthus taczanowskii
CCCAGGGGATGCAGGAGCAGCCAGTCCTCAGCTCCCACATGGACCAGGCTTTCTGCCATCACCTGTTTCCCTTGAAAGCCTTCTCAAACCAAACTGTGCTACAGCTCACACACTCCTAGTGAATGGTTTAGGACAGAAAATGCCCATGTCAGCCTCTGTCGAAGATGATCTATGGCTGCTCAGCCTCACTCAGGCTCCTCAGGAGCAGATCAATGGGCTGCTGGGCTCCAGACTAATAAATAATAACAATGATAAAAATAAAATATAACTGGTAGTAATGCAGTGTGTTTGTTCACAGGACACATCCCTCACACTTAATAGAGGCTTTGCTATCCAGCTTAATTAAAAGTGACACAAAAAGCCTCTTCGTTCACATTTGACTCAAAGCTGTCTGCTTTCTCTTTTGGACAGAGGCCACGGTGTGGTGGTGG
>NW_024504588.1:0-431 GCF_017590055.1 Onychostruthus taczanowskii
ATTTTTGGGATTTTTTTGGGGTGATTTCGGAGAATTTAGGAGTCACTGAGGGTCCCAAATTTGGTTTTTTTTTGGGATTTTGGGGTTTTTGGGGGAGGATTTTTGGGGTCACTGAGGGTTCTAAATTTGGGGGATTTTGGGGGGAAATTTGGGGGAATTTTGGGGGTTTTGGGGTCAGTGAGTGTCGGAAATTTGGGGAATTTTGGGGGAGATTTGGAATTTTTCTGGGAAATTACCCCAAACTTGGAGGCAATTTGCCCAAAATTGGGATTTTTACGGGAAATTTTGGGGAAAATTCCCCCAAATTTGGGAATTTTATGGGAAAATTCCCCCAAATATTTGGATTTTTTGGGGAAATTCCCCCAAAATTGAGATTTTAATGGCAAAATTTGGGATTTTTTTTGAAAATTCCCCCAAAATTGGGATTTTTT
>NW_024504589.1:0-4221 GCF_017590055.1 Onychostruthus taczanowskii
CACACCTGGGCACACCTGGGCTGTCCCCAAGGGCTCACCTGGGCCGGGTGACATCGGTTTGATGTCCCCAGGCTCCCGGGACCACCTGGCGGTGGCACCTGCAGGACACCTCGGGTGACCTTTGGTGACACCTGGTGACCCTTGGTGGCCATTGGTGACCTTGGGTGACACCCGGTGACCTGGGGGTGGCCCTGGAGGTCCACGGTGACGTCACCAAGGTGTCACCTGGTGTCCCCAAGCTCCTGGGACCATCCAGTGGTGGCACCTGCAGGAGACCTTGGGTGGCCCCCAGTGACCTTGGGTGGCCCCTGGTGACCTTTGGTGACACTTGGTGACCTAGGGGTGGGCCTGGACGTGTCCCCAAGGTGTCACCTGGTGTCCCCAAGGTGTCACCTGGTGTCCCCAAGGTGTCACCTGGTGTCCCCAAGCCCCTGGGACCACCCAGTGGTGGCACCTGCAGGAAACCTTGGGTGACCTTGGGTGGCCATTGGTGACCTTGGGTGGCCCCTGGTGACCTTGGGTGACACTTGGTGACCTAGGGGTGGGCCTGGACCTGTCCCCAAGGTGTCACCTGGTGTCCTCAAGCCCCTGGGACCATCCAGTGGTGGCACCTGCAGGAAACCTTGGGTGACCTTGGGTGGCCATTGGTGACCTTGGGTGGCCCCTGGTGACCTTCGGTGACACTTGGTGACCTAGGGGTGGGCCTGGACCTGCCCCCAAGGTGTCACCTGGTGTCCTCAAGCCCCTGGGACCATCCAGTGGTGGCACCTGCAGGAAACCTTGGGTGGCCTTGGGTGGACACTGATGACATCTGGTGGCACCTGATGATCTTGGGTGGCCATTGGTGACCCTTGGTGGCCCCCAGTGACCTTTGGTGGCCCCCGGTGACCTGGGGGTGGCCCTGGAGATCCATGGTGACGTCACCAAGGTGTCACCTGGTGTCCCCAAGCTCCTGGGACCATCCAGTGGTGGCGCCTCCGGGAGACCTTGGGTGACCTTGGGTGGCCCCCAGTGACCTTTGGTGGCCCCCGGTGACCTGGGGGTGGCCCTGGAGATCCCTGGTGCCGTTACCAAGGTGTCACCTGGTGTCCCCAAGCTCCTGGGACCATCCAGTGGTGGCGCCTGCAGAGTCCTTGGGTGACCTTGGGTGGCCCCCAGTGACCTTTGGTGGCATCTGGTGACCTTGGGTGGCCATGGGTGACATTGGGTGGCCCCCGGTGACCTTTGGTGGCCCGGTGGTGGCCGGGGCGGCGCCGGTGACCGCGCTGTCCCCCGGTGTCCCCGGTGTCCCCAGGAGGGCGTGGTCTACGCCGTGGAGTTCTCGCACCGCTCGGGCCGGGACCTGCTCAACGTGGCCAAGAAGAGAACGAACGTGGTGCCCGTCATCGAGGACGCGCGGCACCCCCACAAGTACCGCATGCTGATTGGTCAGTGCCGGGGGGGGGCGGGGCCGCCCGGGGACACGCCCGGGGACACGCCCAGGGACACCTGGGGACACCTGGGGGTGGTGGGACCAGGTTCTGGAGAAGGTTCTGGAGATTTTGGGGTCTCCTGGGTGTGATTTGTATTTGGGGACATTTGGGGTGGTGGGACCAGGTTCTGGAGAAGGTTCTGGAGAAGGTTCTTGAAGTGTCTCAAGAGGGTTTTGTGGTCTACTGGGTGGGACTTGAGGTGGTTTTGGGGTCTCCTCAAAATTTTGGGAGGTTCTGAAACCGTGGGGGGAAATTTGGGGACAATTTGGGGACATTTGGGGTGGTGGGAGAAGGTTCTGGAGAAGGTTCTGGAAGTTTTGGGGTGTCCTGGGTGGGGTTTGAGGTGGTTTTGGGGTCCTGGAGAAGAATTTTGGGGTCTCCTCAAAATTTTGGGAGGTTCTGAAACCTTGGGGTGACATTTTGGGGACAATTTGGGGACATTTGGGGTGGTGGGAGAAGGTTCTGGGGGTTTTGGGGTGTCCTGGAAACGGATTTTGGGAGAATTTCAGGTTCTTGGATGGAGTTTTGGGTTCCTGGAGAAGAATTTTGGGGTTTTTGGGAAGAATTTTGGGGTTTTTGGGAAGAATTTTGGGATCCCGTCGGAATTCTGTGCTCCTGGCTGGGGTTTTGGGGGAATTTCGTGGGAATTTTGCCGGGAGTTTTTGGGTTTCATCCTGAATTCCGGGATAATTTTGGGATAAATTTGGGATCATCCCGGGTTTTGTCCTCCCCCAGGCTTGGTGGCCCTGGAATTTTGGGGGAATTTTGGGTTCCTGGCTGGGATTTTGGGGGAATTTTGGGGTTTTTGTCTGGAATTTTGGGATAAATTTGGGATAAATTTGGGATAAATTTGGGATAAATTTGGGATAAATTTGGGATAAATTTGGGATAAATTTGGGATAAATTTGGGATAAATTTGGGATAAATTTGGGATAATTTTGGATAATTTTGGGATAATTAGGCTTCCCCCCAGGCATGGTGGACGTGATCTTCATGGCTGTGAAATTTTAGGGGAATTTTGGGTTCCTGGCTGGAATTTTGGGATAATTTTGGGATAATTTGGGATAATTTTGGGACAATTTTGGGATAATTTTGAGATAATTTGGGACAATTTTGGGATAATTTGGGACAATTTTGGGATAATTTGGGATAATTTTGGGACAATTTTGGGATCATTTTGGATAATTTTGGGATAATTTTGGGACAATTTGGGATAATTTGGGATAATTTTGGATAATTTTGGGACAATTTTGGGACAATTTTGGGACAATTTTGGGATAATTTGGAAAATTTTGGGACAATTTTGGGATAATTTGGTCCCCCCAGGCCTGGTGGACGTGATCTTCATGGCTGTGAAATTTTGGGGGAATTTTGGGTTCCTGGCTGGGATTTTGGGATAATTTTGGGTTCCTGGCTGGGATTTTAGGGGAATTTCACGGGAATTTTGGGTTTTTGACTGGAATTTTGGGATAATTTTGGGATAATTTTGGGATAATTTGGATTATCCCAGGATTATCCCGGGCCAATCCCGGTTTTCCCCCCCCAGGCATGGTGGACGTGATCTTCATGGCTGTGAAATTTTGGGGGAATTTTGGGTTCCTGGCTGGAATTTTGGGGGAATTTTGCAGGAATTTTGGGTTTTTGACTGGAATTTTGGGATAATTTTGGATAATTTTGGGACAATTTTGGGATAATTTTGGGATAATTTGGGATAATTTTGGGATAATTTTGGAATAATTTTGGGACAATTTTGGGATAATTTTGGGATAATTTTGGGATAATTTGGGATAATTTTGGATAATTTTGGGATAATTTGGGATAATTTGGGACAATTTTGGATAATTTTGGGATAATTTTGGATAATTTTGGACAATTTTGGGATAATTTGGGATAATTTGGGACAATTTTGGATAATTTTGGGATCATTTGGCCCCCCCAGGCATGGTGGACGTGATCTTCGCCGACGTGGCGCAGCCGGACCAGACGCGCATCGTGGCGCTGAACGCGCATCACTTCCTGCGCTGCGGGGGGCACTTCCTCATCTCCATCAAGGTACAGACCAGTACGGACCAGTATAAACCAGTATGGACCAGTACGGACCAGTACGGGGCACTTCCTCATCTCCATCAAGGTACCGACCAGTATAGACCAGTATAGACCAGTATGGACCAGTATAGACCAGTACGGGGCACTTCCTCGTCTCCATCAAGGTACCGCCCAGTATAGACCAGTATGGACCAGTACAGGGCACTTCCTCATCTCCATCAAGGTACCGACCAGTACGGACCAGTATGGACCAGTATAGACCAGTACGGACCAGTATGGGGCACTTCCTCATCTCCATCAAGGTACCGCCCAGCACGGACCAGTTCAGACCAGTATGGACCAGTACGGACCAGTACACGGCAGTAGAAACCAACTGGCTTCAACCAGTTCTAACTGGGACCAGACTGGTTCTGACTGGGATTTAACTGGTTCTGACTGGGACCAGACTGGTTCTAACTGGGATTTAACTGGTTCTGACTGGGACCAGACTGGTTCTGACTGGGACCAGACTGGTTCTGACTGGGATTTAACTGGTTCTGACTGGGATTTTACTGCTTCTAACTGGTTCTAACTGGGATTTAACTGGGTCTAACTGGGACCAGACTGGTTCTAACTGGGATTTAACTGGTTCTAACTGGGATTTAACTGGTTCTAACTGGGACCAGACTGGTTCTAACTGGGATTTAACTGGTTCTAACTGGGA
>NW_024504589.1:4245-9819 GCF_017590055.1 Onychostruthus taczanowskii
GGGCACTTCCTCATCTCCATCAAGGTACCGCCCAGTATAAACCAGTATGGACCAGTACGGGGCACTTCCTCATCTCCATCAAGGTACCGCCCAGTATAAACCAGTATGGACCAGTACGGGGCACTTCCACCAGTACGGACCAGTACAGACCAGTATAAACCAGTATGGACCAGTACGGACCAGTATGGACCAGTATAAACCAGTACAGACCAGTATAGACGAATACGGACCAGTATGCACTAGTACAGACCAATATAAACCAGTACGGACCAGTACAGACCAGTATAAACCAGTACGGACCAGTACAGACCAGTATAAACCAGTATGGACCAGTATATACCATTACGGACCAGTTCAAATCAGTATAGACCAGTACGGACCAGTTCAAATCAGTATGGACCAGTACGGACCAGTATAGACCGGTACGGGCCGGTATGGACCAGTACGGACCAGTATGGACCAGTTCAAACCAGTATGGACCAGTATAAACCAGTATGGACCAGTATAAACCAGTATGGACCAGTTCAAACCAGTATGAACCAGTACGGACCAGTATGGGCCAGTATAAACCAGTATGGACCAGTACAGACCAGTTCAAACCAGTATGGACCAGTATAAACCAGTATAAACCAGTATGGACCAGTTCAAACCAGTATGGACCAGTATAAACCAGTACGGACCAGTGTGGGCCAGTATAAACCAGTACAGACAGTATGGACGAATATAAACCAGTACGGACCAGTACACAGCATTTGAAAGCAACTGGCTTGAACCAGTTCTAACTGGGATCAGACTGGTTCTGACTGGGATTTAACTGGTTCTAACTGGTTCTAACTGGGATTTAACTGGTTCTAACTGGGATCAGACTGGTTCTAACTGGTTCTAACTGGGATCAGACTGGTTCTAACTGGTTTTTAACTGGCTCAAACTGGTTCTAACTGGGTTTTAACTGGTTCAGACTGGTTCTAAGCGGTTCTAATTGGGTTCTAACTGGGATTTAACTGGTTTTGACCAGTTCTAGCTGGCTCAAACCGGTTCTAACGGGGTTTTAACTGGCTCAGCCTGATTCTGACTGAGATCAAACTGGTTCTAAGTGGCTCAAACCAGTTCTGACATGGAACAAACTGGTTCAAACTGGTTCTAACCGGGTCCAAACCGGTTTAAACTGGGCTCAAACCAGTTCTGACTGGGCCCAGGCCGGTTCTGACTGGTCTCAAAGCGGTTCTAACCAGTTCTAACCAGGCTCAAACTGGTTCTAACCGGGTCCAAACCGGTTTAAACTGGGCTCAAACCAGTTGTAGCTGATTCTAACTGGGCTCAAGTCGGTTCTGACTGGTTCTGACTGGTCCCAAACTGGTTCTGATTGGTCCCAAACTGGTTCTGATTGGTCCCAAACTGGTTCTGATTGGTCCCAAACTGGTTCTGACTGGTCCCAAACTGGTTCTGACTGGTCCCAAACTGGTTCAGAGTGGTCCCAAACTGGTTCTGACAGGCTCAAACTGGTTCAAGCTGGTCCCAAACCAGTTCTAACCGGTTCAAGCTGGTCCCAAGCTGGTTCTAACTGGTTCAAGCTGGTCCCAAACCAGTTCTAACCGGTTCAAGCTGGTCCCAAGCTGGTTCTAACTGGTTCAAGCTGGTCCCAAACCAGTTCTAACCGGTTCAAGCTGGTCCCAAGCTGGTTCTAACTGGTTCAAGCTGGTCCCAAACCAGTTCTAACCGGTTCAAGCTGGTCCCAAGCTGGTTCTAACTGGTTCAAGCTGGTCCCAAACCAGTTCTAACCGGTTCAAGCTGGTCCCAAGCTGGTTCTAACTGGTTCAAGCTGGTCCCAAACCAGTTTTAACTGGTTCAAGCTGGTCCCAAACCAGTTCTAACCGGTTCAAGCTGGTCCCAAGCTGGTTCTAACTGGTTCAAGCTGGTCCCAAGCCGATTCTAACCGGTCCCAAACTGGTTCAAACTGGTCCCAAGCTGGTCCCAAACTGGTCCCAAACCAGTTCAAGCCAGTCCCAAACCGGTTCTAACCGGCCCCAAACCAGTTCAAGCTGGTCCCAAACTGGTCCCAAAGCAGTTCAAGCTGGTCCCAAACCGGTTTTAACCAGTCCTAAAGCAGCTCAAGCCCGTCCCAGCCCGGTTCTAACCGGTCCCAAAGCGGTTCAAGCCGGTCCCAAACCGGTTCTAACCGGTCCCAACCCAGTTCTAACCGGTCCCAACCCGGTTCTAACTGGTCCCAACCCGGTTCTAACCAGTCTCAAACCGGTTCTAACCGGTCCCAGAGCGGCTCCAGCCGGTCCCAACCAGGTTCTAACCGGTCCCAAAGCATCTCAATCCAGTCCCAAGCCGGTTCTAACCGGTCCCAACCCAGTTCTAACCGGTCCCAACCCGGTTCTAACCGTTAGACTGGTTATACTGGGCCGGTCCCAAGCCGGTTGTAACCGGTGCCGGCCGTTCCCGTCCCCAGGCGAACTGCATCGACTCGACGGCGCCGGCCGAGGCCGTGTTCGCGGGCGAGGTGAGGAAGATGACGGCCGAGAGGATGAAGCCGCAGGAGCAGCTGACGCTGGAGCCCTACGAGAGGGACCACGCCGTGGTGGTCGGCGTCTACCGGTGAGCGGCTCTACTGGTTATACTGGGAGGGACTGGGAGGGACTGGGCTCTACTGGTTATACTGGGAGGGACTGGGTGGGTTAGACTGGTTATACTGGGAGGGGCTGGGAGGGACTGGATTAGACTGGGAGGGGCTGGACTGTACTGGTTATACTGGGAGGGACTGGTTAGACTGGTTATACTGGGTTATACTGGGATGGGCTTTATACTGGGCTATACTGGGCTGTACTGGGTTATACTGGGCTATACTGGGTTATACTGGGCTGTACTGGGTTATACTTGGTTATACTGGGTTGTACTGGTTTATACTGGGTTATACTGGGTTATACTGGGTTATACTGGGCTGTACTGGGCTATACAAGGAGGGACTGGTCCATACTGGTTTATACTGGTCAGTTCCGGTCCATACTGGTCCATACTGGTGTATTCTGGTCCATACTGGTTTATACTGGTCAGTTCCGGTCCATACTGGTTTATACTGGTCAGTTCCGGTCCATACTGGTCCATACTGGTCCATACTGGTTTATACTGGTTTATTCTGGTCCGTCCCGCTTCTCACCCTCCCCCTCCCCCCCCAGGCCCCCTCCAAAGGAGAAATGACGTCATCGCACCTCCGGCCCGCCAGGAGGCGCCAGCAGCGGGGGCGTGGCCTAACCCGGAAGACATCGGCACTACTCAAAAGTGGGCGTGGTCTGGTGCGGAAGTGGGCGTGGCCCAACCCGGAAGTGACTCCGGTGTTTGGGGTGGGGGAGGGGCCCGGGGGGGTTTTGGTAAATAAAGGAAAATTTATTAATTGGCGTCGTTAATTAATTAATTTGGGTTTAATTAAGGGCTTGGGGGTGGTTAAGGGGGTAATGAAAGGGGCTGGGGTGATTAATGGGGGTATTAATTAATGGTTCATTAATTAATGGCTATTAGCCGCAGGTAATTAATTAGATTTCATTAATTAATTAATGGCAGGGGTTAATGAACTCCTGGCAAGCTAAAGGACAGAATGGATAATTGTGGTGGTAATTAATTAATTAATTGCGTTTGTGCAATTAGTGGGGGTGGCTAATTAGAGGCGTTAATTGGGGCTAATTGGCTTGATTAATTAACCGGGGGCTTCATTAATTATGGGCGCAGTTGGGTGTTTAATTAATTACTGGGGTTGGGTTATTGAGTGGGAGGTGTTAATCGGGGTAATTAATTAATGGGCGTGGATTAATTGGCACTTGAATTAACGGGCTAATTAATGATGTAATTAATAGAGAGTAATTAATGCTAGGTTAGTTAAAGGGGTAATTAATGGAGATTAATGAATAATTGCATTAATGGGGTTCATTAATGGAGGTGAAATACTGGGGTTAATTAATGAGTGTTTAATTAATGGGGTTAATTAATTCATTTAATTAATGGCCTTAACTTATGGGGTTCATTAATGACAGGGTTAATTAATGGGTTATTTGGGCTAATTAGACTTAATTAATGGGTGCTAATGACATTACTTAATGGAGATTAATTAATGAGGTTAATGAATGATTGGGTTAATTAAGGATTGTTAATTACTGAGGGTTAATTAATGGGTGCTAATGAGTTTAATGCACGGGGTAATTAATGAGGTTAATTAAGGGGTTTAATGAATGATTGGGTTAATTAATGGATTAATTACCGGGTTAATTAAGGATTGTTAATTACTGAGGGTTAATTAATGGGTGCTAATGAGTTTAATGCACGGGGTAATTAATGAGGTTAATTAAGGGCGTTAATGAATGACAGGAGCCTCGTTAATGAGGGCTCATTAATGGGTGTTAATAAATGATGAGGGTTAATTAATGGGGCTCATTAATTACCGGGGTTCATTAATCACAGGGTTCGTTAACGGGGTAATTGATGAGTGTTAATCACTGGGGCTCATTAATGGGGTTCATTAATCACAGGGCTCATTAATGAGGTTAATTAACAGGGATTCATTAATCGCAGGGCTCATTAATTGGGATAACTGATGAGAGTTAATTAATAGGACTCATTAATGGGGGCTCATTAATCACAGGCCTCATTAACGGGCGTTAATAACGGGTGAGTTAATTACTGGGGCTAATTAATGGGGTTCATTAATCACAGGGCTCATTAACGGGCATTAATAACTGATGAGTTAATTACTGGGACTCATTAATGGGGTTCATTAATCACAGGGCTCCTTAATGAGGCTCATTAATAACTGATGAGTTAATTACTGGGACTCATTAATGGGGCTGATTAATCACAGGGCTCATTAATGAGGTTAATTAACGGGGGTTCATTAATCACAGGGCTCATTAATGGGGCTGATTAATAACTGATGAGTTAATTACTGGGGCTCATTAATGAGGATCATTAATCACTGGGGCTCATTAATGAGGCTCATTAATCGCAGGGCTCATTAATGAGGCTCATTAATCACAGGGCTCATTAATGAGGATCATTAATCACTGGGGCTCATTAATGAGGCTCATTAATCACAGGGCTCATTAATGAGGATCATTAATCACAGGGCTCATTAATGAGGGGGAGAGACTGGGGGGACTGGGAGGGAACTGGTGGATACTGGTTTGAACTGGGAGGGAACTGGGAGGGACTGGGAGTGGGATTGGGGGTTACTGGTTTGTACTGGTTTGTACTGAAAGGGACTGGGGGGGAACTGGGAATGGGATTGGGGGTTACTGGTTTGTACTGGTTTGTACTGGGAGGAACTGGGGGGACTGGGGGAACTGGGAATGGGATTGGGGGTAACTGGTTTGTACTGGGTGGTACTGGGAAGTTACCAGTTTGAACTGGGCTCAACTGGGAGCACTGGGAGGGGTGACTGGGATGAACTGGGATGGATCTGAGCCTTACTGGGAGGGACTGGGACAGACTGGGGGGGACTGGGAATGGGATTGGGGGTTACTGGTTTGTACTGGGAGGGACTGGGAGGGCCCTGGGGCATTACTGGTTTGAACTGGGAGCAGCGGG
>NW_024504590.1:0-431 GCF_017590055.1 Onychostruthus taczanowskii
AAAAATATAAATTTAAATTAATTTTTCTATTCTAATATTTCACTTTTTTATATTTTAACCTGAATATTTTTTACTCAATTTTTTACCAAAAAAGGGCGATTTTGGGGTTAAAAATTGGATTTTTTTACCCAAAAAAGGCGATTTTGGGGTGACAAAAGAGGCGATTTTAGGGTGAAAAACTGCGATTTTTTTGGGGTGAAAAACTGCGATTTTTTGGGTGAAAAACTGCGATTTTTTTGGGTGAAAAATGGGCAGGTTTGGGCCAAAAAAAGAGGGATTTTGTGGTGAAAAGTGGCGATTTTGGGGTGACAAAAGGCTTCTTTCAGCCCAAAAATGGTGATTTTGAGGTGAAAAAAAGCAATTTTGGGGGAAAAACTGCGCTTTTGGGGTGAAAAAAAGGAAATTTTGGGGTGAGAAAATGGGATTTTGGG
>NW_024504591.1:0-430 GCF_017590055.1 Onychostruthus taczanowskii
AAAACTGGCCCCCAGCAGGGCAGGGATAGCCAGCTCAGCCATTCACCATTCACTTCTTCACAGGCCCCCAAAATGCTCTCAGATGAGCCCCTGACAGCTGGGAGAGCCAGGCCTGTGAGGAAGGGCTGAGGCTGCTGCTCCCCAGCACCACAGACACCTCTGGCTCCAGCCCCTTCCCTCCCAAATCCATTCCCAGCCTCCCACTAAAGCCCCCGGGGCTGCTGCACATTCCCAGCCTCCCTGGACACCCCTGGGACACCCAAACCTTGCATTTTTTATCACCCTGGCACTGCTCCTACTGCAATCCCATCATTCTCACCCCTTCCCAGAGGGTTTTTGTGTTTTACACCTCAGTACCTCTCCCCTACAGCCCTCAGTTCATCCACACACCTTAAAGAAAGGTTAAGTTGCTGCTTTTATTTCCCCCCCC
>NW_024504592.1:0-430 GCF_017590055.1 Onychostruthus taczanowskii
TTTTGGGGGAAAAAACGGGATTTTGGGAGAAAAAGCGGGATTTAAGGGAGGATTTGGGAGAAAAAATGGGATTTGGGGGAGGTTTTCAGGGAAAAAACAGGATTTTGGGGAGGTTTTGGGAGAAAAAATGGGATTTTGAGGAGGGTTTGGGAGAAAAAATGGGATTTTCGGAGAAAAAACGGGATTTTGGGGAGGGTTTGGGGGAAAAAATGGGATTTTGGGGAGGTTTTGGGAGAAAAAATGGGATTTTGGGAGAAAAAAAACGGGATTTTGGGGAGGGTTTGGGAAAAAAAACGGGATTTTGGGAGAAAAAACGAGATTTTGGGGAGGATTTGGGAGAAAAAAAAAGGATTTTAGGGAAGTTTGGGGGGATTTGGGGGAAAAACAAAGCAGATTTTGGTGGGTTTGGGGGGATTTTGGGAGAGTTTGG
>NW_024504593.1:0-430 GCF_017590055.1 Onychostruthus taczanowskii
CAGCCAAGGATCCTTGGCCAGGGTCTGTCTGTGCTGCTGGCAGCTGGCATCACCTCACTGCTGTGGGAAGTGCCCAGGCAGCTTTGTGCACTCACCTGGCAGAAGATGCCAGCAGGGTCACAAAGCCATTTGCCTCTGGCTCCCTCTTTGCTGGGATGGTGGGTGAGGTGTCTCACTGGAGCTTTCCTCCCTGGCTTAGGCACAGCAGGGTTGCAGGGAAGCAGATGGGAGTTAAGAGCCCAATTCCCAGGGAAGTGCAGTGAAATTTGTCTTTGTTATTCCCCCTGAGGCTTTTGGCAGATTCCAGCCAGAGGAGTTGTTATTGCAGGAAGCTGCTTGGCTGAGAAGCTCTTATAGAGCCTGGGGATGGGGAAAGGGCCCCTCTCCAGCAGATAAGTCCTTTCTGTCAGATTAGGCCCTTTTCTGACCC
>NW_024504594.1:0-430 GCF_017590055.1 Onychostruthus taczanowskii
ATAAATATATGAAATATACAAAATATACAAAATATAGAAAATACAGAAAATATATATGAAGGCTGTGATAAAAATAGGGGAATCTATGAAATATAGAAAATAATTAAAATATGTATGAGGTGTGTGATAAAAATAGGTTAATGTATGAAATATAGAAAATGTAAAATATAGAAAATAATTAAAATATGTATGAGGTGTGTGATACAAATAGGTGAATGTATGAAATATAGAAAATTGAAAATATGGAAAATAATTAAAATATGTATGAGGGGTGAGATAAAAATAGGTGAGTATGTGAAATATAGGAAATGGAAAATATGGAAAATAATTAAAATGGATATATGTAAATATGTAAAATATAAATATAAAATACATGTTAAAAAAAGAAAAATATATTAAATATATGAAATATATAAAATATTTAAAATAG
>NW_024504595.1:0-430 GCF_017590055.1 Onychostruthus taczanowskii
GGTCCCCAAAGGGATTTGGGGGACCCCAGTGGGATTTTGGGGACCCCAAGGGGATTTTGGTTTCCCCAGGGGGATTTTGGGGTCATTTTGGGGCAGATTTGGGGATCCCAGCGGGGTTTGGAGCTCCCTGGCTTTGGGGATTGGGAGATTTTGGGGTCCCTTTCCAGAATTTTGGGGTTCCCAGGGGGATTTTGGGGTCCCCCAGGAGAATTTTGGGGTCTTTTCCTGCCGTTTTGGGGTGGTTTTGGGGCAGATTTGGGGATCCCTGGGGTTGTTTGGGGGGTTTGGATCTCCCTGGTTTTGGGGATTGGGAGATTTTGGGGTCCCTTTCCCAAAATCTTGGGGTTCCCTCAAAATTTTTGGGGTCTTTTCCTGCAATTTTGTTTTTTTTTTGAGATTTTTTGGGGTTTATTTGGGGTTGTTTTGGCAG
>NW_024504596.1:0-430 GCF_017590055.1 Onychostruthus taczanowskii
GTGCCTGAGGAGATTGGATCTATCCCAAATCTGTGGATTCTGGAAATAAGGGGCATTTCTTGGACACGCCGAGCCCGAGGAGTGCGTGGGGAATGTCATCCATGTGTTTTTATCTCCAGAAATTTATCCCATCTCCCTCCAACCCTCAGCACCCCGCGCAGCCTGTTTCTCCTAAAAGAGCCCATTTTCCCCAGCTTGGAGCGCCTCAGGAAGGGTCTTTTCCCGGGAATGCCGTGTCCATGTACGGGATGGCTACGCCAGACGGGTTTAATTTGGGATCACGGCCTCTGTCATTCCTGCTGGCATCGCCTTCCCGGGAACAATGGAGCCCCCTCTGCTCCAACAAGCACCTCCAGCAGGAGCGCAATCCAAGCTTTTCCCCGATCCATCCCCCCCACCCCCTCCCCTTCCCGAGAAAACGCCGTTTTCC
>NW_024504597.1:0-430 GCF_017590055.1 Onychostruthus taczanowskii
CTTAAAATCCCCCAAAATTCCATTTAACTCCCCTAAAATCCCCCAAATCCCCAAAAAATCACCTTAAAATTCCCCAAAATTCCCTTTAGTTCCTTAAAAATCCCCTAAAAATGCCACTTAATCCTCCAAAAATCCCCCAAAATTCCACTTATTTCCCCTAAAACCTTCCCAAACCCCCCCAAAATCCCATTTAACCCCCCCAAAAATCCCATTTCTTTCCCCAAAATCCCCTTTAATTCCCTTAAAATTCCCCAAAAATCCCCCAAAATTCCATTTGTTTCCCCTAAAACCCCCCAAAGTTCCCTTTAGTTCCCCTTTAAATCCCCAAAAATCCCTTTAATTCCCTAAAAATCCCCCAAAAATCCCCCAAAATCCCCTTTAAATCCCCAAAAATCCTCAAAAGTTCCATTTAATCCCCTAAAAATCACCC
>NW_024504598.1:0-430 GCF_017590055.1 Onychostruthus taczanowskii
CTGGGGGGTCCAGGTGTGTCCTGGGGGGTCCTGAGGTGTCCTGGGCGGTCCCGGGGGGTCCCGGGGTGTCCCGGGGGTCCTTCAGGCCCGGAGCAGCGGCATGGTCACGGTGAGAACCTGCAGGGGGCGCCAGGCGCTCAGCGGGGGCGGGGCCAGGGGCCCGGGAGGGGGCGTGGCCCCGCGGTCGCCATGGTTACCTTGGAGCGGCGGTGGAAGCGCGCGCGGCACCGCGCGGGGTCGGCGCGCAGGGGCAGCCCCAGCTCCAGCAGCGCCCCCCGGCGGCCCGGAGGACCCGCGGGGGCACCGCCCCCTGGCGGCGGGCGGAGCAGCAGCAGCCGCTCCTCGCTCAGGCCCAGCCACAGAGAGCCCGCCCCTTCCTGGGCGGGGCCAGCCTTAGGACACGCCCACCGCGCACCACGACCCCTCCCCA
>NW_024504599.1:0-430 GCF_017590055.1 Onychostruthus taczanowskii
CCCCCCGCTGTCCCCCCACCTCGCTGTCCCCCCGGTATCTCTTCCGCAGCTGCTCCAGCTCCATCGCCGCCGCGCGGAGCCCCCACCGCTCCGGGGGCGTGGCCAAGCGCGGCCGCGCCTCCTCCAGCGCAGCCAATAGGAAGCGGCACAGCGCGCGCGCCTCCGTAGGAGCTGGAGGCTCATTGGAGGAAGTGGAAGGGGCGGGGCAAAAAGACCCGGAAGTAGTGGCATGGCCTAGAGAGGTGCGGGGGCTCTTAAAGGGGCAGCGACCGCGGGAGGGGGACACGGGGACAGCGGGGACGGGATGACTGGGGAGGGGGACTGTGACCAGGGACAGGGGCTGGGACATGGCGGGGACGGGAATTTGGGGACATGGGGACGGGGACGTGGGTATGGGGTGTTTGGGACACTGTGACAAGGGACAGGGGGA
>NW_024504600.1:0-6796 GCF_017590055.1 Onychostruthus taczanowskii
GGACAGACACTCACAGGTGCCTTGTGAAGCCAAGGGACAATTGAGACACTGTGGGGCCATTGTGACACTGTGGGGCCTTGTCACACTGAGGGGCCATTGTGACAGTGTGGGGCCACTGTGATACCAAGAGACCACAGTGACAATGTGGGGCCATTGCGATACTCCGTGGCCTTGTGACACCAAGGGACCATTGTGACACTGTGGGGCATTGTGACGACAAGGGACCTTTTTGGCGCTCTGGGGACATTGTGACACTGTGGTGCCAGTGTGACCTCAAGGGACCATTGTGACACTGGGGGGCATTGTGACGACAAGGGACCTTTTTGGCGCTCGGGGGACATTGTGACACTGTGGTGCCAGTGTGACCTCAAGGGACCATTGTGACACTGGGGGGCATTGTGACGACAAGGGACCTTTTTGGCGCTCGGGGGACATTGTGACACTGTGGTGCCAGTGTGACCTCAAGGGACCATTGTGACACTGGGGGGCATTGTGACGACAAGGGACCTTTTTGGCGCTCTGGGGCCATTGTGACACTGTGATGCCATTGTGACAGCAAGGGAACCATTATGAAACTGTGCGGCATTGTGATGCCAAGGGATCATTGTGACACTGTGGGGCCATAGTGACACTGTTGGCCCATTATGACACCAAGGGACCATTTTGACCCCGTGGGACCTGGTGACACCAAGGGTCCATTGTGACACTGTGGGACCCTGTGACAGCAAGGGACCATTGTGACACTCTGGGGCCTTGAGACACCAAGCGACCATTGTGATACTCTGAGGCAATTTGACACCAAGGGACCATTGTGACACTGTGGGGTCTCATGGAATCATGGAGGGCACTGTGACATTGCTGGACCTCATGGAACCAAGAGGATCGTACTGTCGCTGTGTAAGTCCATGGAATATAGGGATCATGGTGATACTGCGAGGCCCCATCAAACCAAGGAGCCATTGTGGCTCTGCAGGGCCTCCTGAAACTGTGGAGACCATTATGACACTTTGGGGTGCCATGGAACCATTGGAGGCCATTGTGACACTGTGAGATTCCATGGAGACAAAGGTCGATTTTGACATTGCAAGGCCTCACGGAATCATGAAAACATTCTGCTGATACTCTCTGAAAATCATCAGAGGCCAAGGCCAGCCAGACCTGTCTGTAATGGCCGCTTTTGCCTGGGAGTGATCCTTAGATAAATGGAATTATGGAGGCCAAGTTCCAATTTTGGCCATGGCCCCTGGACAAGGAGGATGGTTCTTTCCCATCAGAAGGAAGGAATAGCACCCCAGTGTTTCAAGGACAGATGAGATGTCATCACCTGAGGCCAAGGCCAGCCAGAGTTTTCTGTCCTGGCGGCTTTTGCCTGGGTGTAGCCCTTGCATATCGGGAAATTTCAGCGTAGAGGAAATTTCAGAGAGAGAATTCTAATTTGTGCCATTTCTCCATTGACAAGCGGAATGTTTTTTTTCCCATAGGAAGGAAAGCACAGAGTCCCAGTGTTTCAAAGGCAGATGAGAGGTGGCTCCCAGGAGCTCAAGCAAGACAGACTTGTTTATTCTGGCAGCTGCTTTTACAGAGGCATCCTTGGATATACTGGATCTTTGGATATATTTTAGGTGGAGGAATCTCAATTGTGACCACAGACATGTTGACAAGCATGACGGTTCCTTTGGATTGGAAGGAAAGCAGTGTACCCTGGTGTTTCAAAAATAGGTGAGAGGCAGCCCCCAAGAGGACAAGGGCAGCCAGACCTGTCTATCCTGGCAGCTTTCGCTTGGGAGCAATCCCTGGATGAACACTTTTGGAGGTTGTGAGTGTCTGTCCGAAGTTTCCCACATTCTTTGCCTCTCGATCGTCATGAAAGTTTGACACCACCGGGTAAAGGAGAAGATCCTGTTCTGAAAATCCAGGTCTGATTGGTCCACTCAGCCAAATTGCTGTCTACGGCTGTGTTTGCTCGACTCATGGAACACTGCACTCGAGAAAGGGCAGTGTGCTCTCCTTTGCCTGCATCACTTAGCAACGCTGGCCCTGGAATTTCTCCACCCTCCTGACTTGGCTGGACTTTCTCTCTGGAATGACCTTCTCGCTGGTCACCACAAAAGACCCTCCATTCACCGTACATCAACCACCGTGACAGAGAGGGGAGAAGCTTCTCCCCTCAAGGACTGAGACATGCCACCCCTACATGGAAAAGCCCCCTCTTCTCCCCTGAGAGACTGAGACTGAAATCCTTACCGAAGGGTGGGGGAAGGCGTGTGTGGGAAATGCCCGGAAGGCAAAGCAAGCTTGCAAGCGACCACTGGACCGAGAAGACAAGGGTTCTTGCCTGCTGCTGATGGACTTTCTGCACGATGCCCACTGCTGATGCCGACTACTGATGGACTGCTGATGGACTCTTTGTACCCTTTCTCAATAGACTCTTTTGAAATGTGTGTGTCCTTCCCCCCATCAAAAAGGACTATAAAAGAGGTTCAAGCTGACTGGTACACATGGAGATCTCCCCTGACATGAAGACGACAGACTCTTCGTCGACTGGACTTGGAGGGACTTTGTCACCGGCACGTCTGGTAGCTGTACACCTCCTTTCTTTTCTCTCTCTCTCTTTTCCCTCATTCTTGCTCTTCTCTTCATTTCTCTTCTCCTTAACGCATGTTTGCTGTAGTTATTAAATCAAAGTACTTTTGTTGTGATTTTATGTCATAAACCCCAGCTCATGTCAGTTTTTTGCATCCTGAGATCAGTGAAAAGAACATTCAATATTCTTCTCCCCTGGGACGGAACTTGACAGCCCCACAGAGTCACAATTGGCCCAGAGTGTCACAATGGTCCCTTGGTGTCAGAAGGCCCCACAGTATGACAATGGGCCCAGGGTGTCACAATGGTCACTTGGTATCAAAATGGCCCCACATTGTCACAAAGATCCCTTGGTATCACAATGGCACCAGAGTGTCACAATGGTCCCTTGGTGTCACTTTTTGCACCCTGAGATCAGTGAAAAGGACCTCCACAAATCTTGTCCTCCAGGATGGGCCGTGACAACCCTTTGTTCCATGACGTTCCGTAGTAGAGCACGGTCACCTTGGTTCCTTGAGTTTCTGTACTGTTCACAATGGACCCATGGTTCCACGAGACCTTGCAGTGTCTGAATGGCTCCTTCGTTCCAAGAGGTTTCTCAGGGTTGCAATGGTCTCCTTGGATCTGCAGTATCACAATTGACCATTGGTTCCGTGTGGCCTCAATGTGCCAAAATGCATTTTGGTTCCATGGGGTTCTGCTGTGTCACAATGGACCCTGTGTTCCATGAGTTTGCACAGTGTCACAGCTGACTCCTTGGTTCTGTGAGGCCCCGCTGCCACCAAATGTCTGAAATATCAGAATAAGGCTCCTGAACACTAATTTGCTGTTTCAGAGGATATCATTTATTCAGGTCTGAGGTCTAGTGAAGGATAATTCCTAAACTTACATGGACACACGATTCTACCAGTGTGTTCCTTCTATACAGTCACTAAATGTCTATTTCAATTTACCCATTTCCATAAAACCCACCCCAAATTCCCAGATTCACTCCTCCTTTTCTCTGTCTCTGCACCCTTGAGCCAGATGTCTTCTTCTCTTCCAAACATCCTTGCTGGGAAAGCAGATTCTGCATGCCTTGTTCCTGTGCTCAAAGTTCACAGGCACTGCAAAAATGGAATGAACCCTTTTGGTATCAGGCCCTAGGCTTTGTGTGGGCAGGCAGAGGCAGGCAGGAGGATTTCAATCTAAGTTTGAGTTCTTGAGAAGCTCTTTGAACACTCTCTCAGGGACTGAGTCTGATGTAAACAACACCCAAGCCCTAGGAGGGTCATTAAAGTCCTTGTGCTGTGTCTGTGCTGCTGAGCTGGGCTGGGCTCCTGGCACCGAGGCAGCTCCTGGCAATCAATAAGAGCTTCAAAAAGACATTTCTCCTGAGAAGCAGATCCTCTCCTAGCCCAGCAGGGCTGAGGGCACTGCCTGCAGGCACCTGAGAGCAGTGAAGCTGACAGAGGTTCAAAGCAGCTGGAAGAAAAACTCTGATATTTTTCACAGAGATATCTTCACCACTTCTGACACAGTCAGTCTCAGCTTCAGGGATCTCCTGAGGCTGACCCAGGACAGGACTGATGTGACTGTAAGGATGGCTCTGCTGCCGTTTCTGCTTTGGGGGAGGATGTGCTGCAGAGCGGGGCTGCCCTGGGCACCCTCAGAGGGACAGGGCAGGATGGCTCCTGCTGCCAGGGATGGCTGCAGGGGGTGAAACCAGGGCTGCCCAGGGCTGTCCTGCAGAGCAGGTCCTGCAGCCCTCAGGGCTCTTGGCCAGCCCAGGGGCAGCTCTCAGCCTGCCTGGCAGCTCTCCATGGACGTCGCAGGGAAGAAGTTGGAGGTGGAAGGAGCGACCCCCATCAGGGCAGATTCCTCCTGCTGTGGAGATGGTGCTGCATGGCCAGGGCTGCTCTCAGCTTTCTCCTGAAGGCAAGGGAAAGGGGCTGTCAGCTTTGGCTGTGTCACTGAGACTCCTGCACTGTCAGCCTGGCCATCAGCAGATGTGCCTCAGGTCTCCCTCAGAAAGTGCCTCCTCAGCCTCCTCTCCCTACAGACAGCAGCAGCAGCACCTTGGCTTGCAGCATCTCTGTTTGTCTGCCCTGCCCTTAAGGCCCTGCTGCCAGGGAGATGCCCCTGGGCAGTGCCCTGTGCTGGGAGGGGTCTGCAGGGCACAGCTGAGCCCCCAGGGCTGGGCTGGGCTCTGGCAACAGTGGCAGGGAGAAGCCTTGGGTAGAGAGAAAGAGCTCCCAGTAGGCACAACTGCAGGCAGCAGAGAGCCAGACCAAGCCTTGGTTTGCCTTCCTGTTCAGGTGCACAGGGAAAGAGAGAAGAGTTTAGAGAAATTTACTTTGAATCTAGAGACTTCAACAAGTCCATTTTATTTGCAAGCTCCAGCTCATGCCCAGCTCATTTCTGAGGGGATTTGTTATGAGCTCATTCAGGGCAGGAATTTCCTGCTTGGGTCTCTGCTTTCCTGAAGCTGTGCTCCCACTTTTCCCTGCCTCAGCTTGGTGCCAAGGGAAACTCAACTGTGCAGGGCAGAGTTGGGGCTGAGGCTCTTCAACCATCACACTCAGCATTCCTGGGAACCTCAGCAAGTGCCTCCACCTGCCCAGCCTCCAGATCCATGCAGCATCACCTTTCCGTGGTGCCCAGGTTGGGGGAGCTGTTCTTTAATCCCTGCAGCCCCGAGCAGCTGCAGGGCAGAGCTGGCCCAGGGCTGGGCTGGGCTCTGGCAGCTCTGGCAGGGAAGGAGCCCGGGGCCACAGGAGCAGCTCGGGCTGGCACAGCTCCAGCAGCAGAGCCGTGGGCAGGGAGGGAGGGAGGCAGTGCTGAGGGAAGCCCTGCTGCAGGGCAGATGTGGCACTGCCAGCCCTGCCCTGCAGGGCAGACACTGCCCTGAGCAGCACAGCTCTCGTGTACCCTCCCTGCCAGCACAGCCCTCAGCCCGGGGCTCAGGGCCCTCAGTCCCTCCTGGGCCGGCAGAGCAGCCCCAGAGATGAAGGGCATCTCTCCTGCCATGTGCCCATTCCTGCTGACAGGGCCTGAGGGCCACTGCCCTGCCCTGCTGCTGCCTGGCAGGGGCTGGTCAGGGCTGGGCAGGGAAAGGCTTTTCCTCAGGTCCGGCTCTCTCTCTCCTTGCCTTGCCCAGGTGCTGCTGGCATTGCTGAGGGGCTCTCTGGAATGGCAGTTCCAGTTCCAGCTGCAGGGTCAGGCCCAGCCCTCCTGTGCAGGCTGAGCACAGCAATGGGGTGTCCCAGCTCCTGTACCCGGGGAGCTCTGGGCAGGGCAGCCTCAGGGGCTGGCAATGAGCACACTCTCCCTGACTTAGGGAAAGGCAGGAGCCACTTTGTGTGCCAGGGATCCCTCTGCTCTCAGCAGTGTCTCCTGGCTTTCCAGGGTAACACGGGAGTGGATTTCAGAAAGGTGCCAGTCCAGGGCAGCTGGAACAGGTCACAGGGACAGAGCAGCTCCCCTCAGTCTCCACTAAGCCTCAGACCATCCTCCTGCCTCACTGGACTCTCTGTTCTCCCCTCTGTGCAACAGAATCTCTCCTGCTTCTTGCAATCCCCATCCCTTCACCCAGGCAGCTCCTCTGACTTAGGAGGAGATTCTTTGTCCAAGTTCAAACACCAGGACTGGCCCCTACCCCCACTGTTCCCCTGCACTGACTGGGGGTCAGGGCTGACTCCCAGGTGTCCTGCAGGTTCAAGGTCCAGCTCCTCACTCAACATTGGCCAGCAGCAATCAGGGATCCAGCACCCAACGTGAAGGAAGATGTCCAAGACATAGACAAGGGGAAGGTGTTTACTGGCAGGAAATGGTCTTTGAGAATGGGCTTTGATTTTTCTGTGAGAAATCTCCCCTTGATTGCACTGTATTTTCTCATTCTGCAGGTTCAAATGCACAGACACAGCCAATGTCCAACAGCAGCTCCATCAGCCACTTCCTCCTGCTGGCACTGGCAGACACGCGGCAGCTGCAGCTCCTGCACTTCTGCCTCTTGCTGGGCATCTCCCTGGCTGCCCTCCTGGGCAACGGCCTCATCATCAGCGCCGTAGCCTGCGGCCAGCACCTGCACACGCCCATGTTCTTCTTCCTGCTCAACCTGGCCCTCAGCCACCTGAGCTCCATCTGCACCACTGTCCCCAAAGCCATGCACAATTCCCTCTGGAACACCAGCAACATCTCCTACACAGGATGTGCTGCTCAGCTCTTTTTCTTT
>NW_024504600.1:7366-9933 GCF_017590055.1 Onychostruthus taczanowskii
GGCAGAGCAGCCCCAGAGATGAAGGGCATCTCTCCTGCCATGTGCCCATTCCTGTTGATGGCCTGAGGGCCACTGCCCTGCCCTGCTGCTGCCTGGCAGGGGCTGGTCAGGGCTGGGCAGGGAAAGGCTTTTCCTCAGGTCCGGCTCTCTCTCTCCTTGCCTTGCCCAGGTGCTGCTGGCATTGCTGAGGGGCTCTCTGGAATGGCAGTTCCAGTTCCAGCTGCAGGGTCAGGCCCAGCCCTCCTGTGCAGGCTGAGCACAGCAATGGGGTGTCCCAGCTCCTGTGCCCGGGGAGCTCTGGGCAGGGCAGCCTCAGGGGCTGGCAATGAGCACACTCTCCCTGACTTAGGGAAAGGCAGGAGCCACTTTGTGTGCCAGGGATCCCTCTGCTCTCAGCAGTGTCTCCTGGCTTTCCAGGGTAACACGGGAGTGGATTTCAGAAAGGTGCCAGTCCAGGGCAGCTGGAACAGGTCACAGGGACAGAGCAGCTCCCCTCAGTCTCCACTAAGCCTCAGACCATCCTCCTGCCTCACTGGACTCTCTGTTCTCCCCTCTGTGCAACAGAATCTCTCCTGCTTCTTGCAATCCCCATCCCTTCACCCAGGCAGCTCCTCTGACTTAGGAGGAGATTCTTTGTCCAAGTTCAAACACCAGGACTGGCCCCTACCCCCACTGTTCCCCTGCACTGACTGGGGGTCAGGGCTGACTCCCAGGTGTCCTGCAGGTTCAAGGTCCAGCTCCTCACTCAACATTGGCCAGCAGCAATCAGGGATCCAGCACCCAACGTGAAGGAAGATGTCCAAGACATAGACAAGGGGGAGGTGTTTAATGACAGGAAATGGTCTATGAGAAAGGGCTTTGATTTTTCTGTGAGAAATCTCCCCTTGATTGCACTGTATTTTCTCATTCTGCAGGTTCAAATGCACAGACACAGCCAATGTCCAACAGCAGCTCCATCAGCCACTTCCTCCTGCTGGCACTGGCAGACACGCGGCAGCTGCAGCTCCTGCACTTCTGCCTCTTGCTGGGCATCTCCCTGGCTGCCCTCCTGGGCAACGGCCTCATCATCAGCGCCGTAGCCTGCAGCCAGCACCTGCACACGCCCATGTTCTTCTTCCTGCTCAACCTGGCCCTCAGCCACCTGGGCTCCATCTGCACCACTGTCCCCAAAGCCATGCACAATTCCCTCTGGGACACCACCACCATCTCCTACACAGGATGTGCTGCACAGGTATTTCTGCTTATCTTCTTCCTTGGAACAGAGCTTGCCCTCCTGACCATCATGTGCTACGACCGCTACGTGTCCATCTGCAAACCCCTGCACTACGGGACCCTCCTGGGCAGCAGAGCTTGTGCCCACATGGCAGCAGCTGCCTGGGCCAGTGCCTTTCTCAATGCTCTCATGCACACAGCCAATACATTTTCCCTGCCCCTGTGCCATGGCAATGCCCTGGGCCAGTTCTTCTGTGAAATCCCACAAATCATCCAAATACTATCTCAGGGAACTTGGGTTCATTGCAGTTAGTGCCTATTTGGTATGTGGCTGTTTTGTGTTCATTGTTTTCTCCTATGTGCAGATCTTCAGGGCTGTGCTGAGGATCCCCTCTGAGCAGGGACGGCACAAAGCCTTTTCCACCTGCCTCCCTCACGTGGCTGTGGTCTCCCTGTTTGTCAGCACTGTAATCTTTGCTCACCTAAAGCCCCCCTCCATGTCCTCCCCATCCCTGGATCTCTCAGTCTCTGTTCTGTACTCGGTGGTGTCTCCATCCCTGAACCCCCTCATCTACAGCCTGAGGAACCAGGAGATCAAGGATGCCTTAAGGAAAATGATGACTCTTTCTTTTCAGAAGCAGTAAACACTCTTTTTTCTCCTCAGAACCATCTGAATGTAAATCTTTACAATCTTGGCCTTTTTTTCCCTACCTGGCCATTTCTTCATTGGGACCTTTTCTTATTTTTTTTGCTGGTGTTATAATAGTTTTCATAAATTAGTGGAGTACTACTGAGCACTTTTACATGGACATCTGCTTTTCTTTTGTAACATAAAGACTTTCAGGAGGCTTGTTCCCAGTGCATTTCAATAAAATCTAGTGTTTTCCCTGGCTTGTGTGTCCAAGGCATTTCCTCAGCCCTTCTCTGGCTCTGCAGGGGCAGTGCCTGTGAGCAGAGGTGGAGGGAAGAGGCTCCCAGCACAGCAGCACGGCCAGGGACAATGGCCCTGCCTCTTCCCACATCTGCTCCTCCCAGCTCCACACTCCCCTTCCCAGCCCTGCTGTGGGGGCGAGGCCGCAGTGCTCTGGCAGCTTGGTCACTGTCCTGCTGCGTGTCCATGCTGTGCCCTCAGGCAGGGACAGGCCATGGACACTGCTGGGACACAGCTGGGCTCCAGCACAGCAGCTCCACCAGCAAAGGGCATCTCCTGAGCGCAGGGCAGCACGGCTTTGCTCCCCTCCAGAGTCACTCTCAGAACTCTCAAGAGGCTCCTTGTGTTCCATGTTCTCCCAGAGCTCAGTGGGATGAGATCAGGGTCTGACTGTCGTCTCCAGGGGACTCAGGTCTGGGTCAGG
>NW_024504601.1:0-430 GCF_017590055.1 Onychostruthus taczanowskii
CTGGTTCCAGGCAGGACAGGGTTAAATTTCTACAGTAGTCACAAGGGGACATGGCTGGGACCCAGATGTTATTGTATGCCACCTCACCTCATTGCCAGGGACAGGGGAAAAGGAGCCTCTTTCCACAAGAAAAGGCTCTTCTCTGGTTGGGCTGGAGGGCTGCAGTTGGGTTGCAGGCTCTGTGGTGAACATTCTGACACGTGAATCTCTATCTCTGTTGTACGGTTTTGGTATTACTATATTTGCTGTTAATGTTGCTTTTTCTAACACATTGCTTTTTTCAGTAAATTGCTCCTATCTCTACCCATTACATTTGCCTTTTGTGCCTCTGATTCAATTCTCCTCTCCAGTCCATAGCAGTGGGGAGGGAGAAGGAAAAGAGGGAAATGAGAAAGCGGCATGTGGTTTTAGTGGGAGCACTAAATTAGAG
>NW_024504602.1:0-429 GCF_017590055.1 Onychostruthus taczanowskii
CGGCCCAAGGACCTAAAAGGCTTCCGAACACCAGGTATGGAACTTGAAGAAACAGACACTTACAGCATGTGTGTCCTCCAGGGAGCATCTGCAGCTTCTTCAACAGGCCTAGCAAAAAGCCTAGGCAGCAAGACACAGTGTGTGCTCAACAAGCTCTTTGCTGTTCCACAGCACCAACTTCTCCCATTCCACAGAAGAACTGGCAGCTCTGGTTTCAAACAGCCAAGGCACACCCCATGCAACAACAGCCAGAGGCATTGGGATGAGGGGCAGGACACCCTTCTTGCTCCTCACAACCTGCTTGGCAGGCTGACTCTCTTCCACCCAGGCATTGCACCCTATCCCACAGGACTGACCTATGCCATCTTCCTATTCCATTTCCAGGTCCTGGCACCTACACCCTGCCCAGGGTTCTGGGACCACACACAG
>NW_024504603.1:0-429 GCF_017590055.1 Onychostruthus taczanowskii
AAACCAATTCTTAAAAACATCCTGGAGAAAATCTGTTTTGTGATTTTGAAATTATCGCAGAGCAAGCTGAGTTCATCAAAGCAGAGAAATTCCATTCAGGCATCCCCTTTCTGCAATTCTCTGGTGACTCAGAGCAAATCTAGATGCAAGGAGCTCAAACCAGCCCTGTCCATCACACACTGGGGGAAAGGGGCTTTGTCCATTTTCTTGTCTGGAGAGGTGCTGAACCAACTGCAGCAGGGTGGCAGAAACTGGAGGGCTCCAAAAGAAATCCCTCAAATAGTTTTAAAAAGCAGAGGTTTTTTGCATAGTTTGCCAAAATCAAGCAGCCCAGTGGAAATGTCTAGCTCAGCAGATCAGAGGCACGGATAAAGCAGATTTTAAAGGTACAAAGGCTGGACTGGGCTCTGAGAAACCTGGTCTGGTGGA
>NW_024504604.1:0-429 GCF_017590055.1 Onychostruthus taczanowskii
TGTGCCAGGGTCAATCCATGACACTGGCCCAAATAAATAACTGCTGGCAAATTCCACCATCTTGAGTGCAATTTTCCAGTGATATCTAATCTTTTTTTCCCTTTACAAAGCATATTTTATTTCTGTCTTGTCTTTGTTCGCAAGCACATTTAAACTCCAGCATTCTCTGGACAAAACACCTCATCATCTTTGTGTCTTCATGAATACTTTGTATTCAGCTTTGTCATCATTACACAGTCAGAAGAGGCTAGAGGCTAGAGTCATAAGGCTATCATATTCTCCCCAAAAACCTACAAAAAAAACCTCCCAGTTACTACACATGAAGATCAGCTTTTGTTCACTGAAGAAGTTTAAAACCCTTTTTGAAACCCCTGAAACACTTCATGCCATTAGGTCTGCCATCAGCATACAGATTACTTTTCCCATTTT
>NW_024504605.1:0-429 GCF_017590055.1 Onychostruthus taczanowskii
CCCCATGGCCGTTGCCAAGGCACCTGGTGCCACCAACGAGTGTCACTGCAAGTCTGCCTGGAACAGCCCCAGCACGGCTTTGTCCCGAGGGTTGCCACGGCAGCCAACGACAGCAACAGCTCTGCATGCAAGTGGCCACTGAACCTGGCTGCAGAAATGGCTCCTTGGGGTGGTTTCCAAGGAAACTTGAACTGATGGGGGTTGCCATGGCACCCAAACCCAGCAGTGGGGTCACTGCAGTGTCCATGGCAACAGTCCCTTGCAATGGCCCACTGCATGTTGGCATGATGATCCATGCTCACAGCTGGCCCAGGGCAGGTCTGCAGTGGTCTTGGTGGCAGCTTGGGCTTGGCATACACTTGAGGAGGATGTCTGTTTTCAACAGGGAAACTCAGCAATTTTAGATTGCTTCAAAAATAAAAGAAGGCA
>NW_024504606.1:0-429 GCF_017590055.1 Onychostruthus taczanowskii
TGACTCGCAATTTTCATTTATAACAGATGGCAATGTCAGAGCAACGCTGAGGAGGCTGGAAAAGTGACACTCATGTCTGTAAAGGGCCCTGTGCTGATTTCTGTCACTGCCTGGTTTATTCAGATCTGAGAGAATTTTTTTTTTCTCAACCAGAACTGAGAAATTAATATCTGTTGTTATGAATAAAAAGTTATCTATTTTTGTTTAAGGTTGCAGAGCTAAAACTGGTTAGACCAATTGCTGTTAAATTAGCTTCATTGTTAAGAGTTCTTCTTTAATTGCCCGTCAATGGTTGGTGATTTAGCCATTGTCCTCCTGATGCTTGCCCTGAAGCAACACCTGAACAGGCAGTATCAGGAGAAAAGGAGTGGCCTGAGACCACCTGTGCAGATGTGAAATGCAAAACCTTCCTGTTTTCCAGGAAAACCC
>NW_024504607.1:0-429 GCF_017590055.1 Onychostruthus taczanowskii
GGGGTAAAAATGAATAAAAAATGGGAAATTTGGGTCAAAAACAAGAAAAAAATGGGAATTTTTGGGTCAAAAATGAGATAAAACCCAGGAATTTTGGGGTAAAAATGAGAAAAAATTTGGAATTTTGGGTTAAAAATGAGAGAAAAAATTGGAATTTTGGGCTAAAAATGAGAGAAAAAATTGGAATTTTGGGCTAAAAATGAGACAAAAATTGGAATTTTGGGTCAAATATGAAACAAAACTGGGAAATTTTGGGTCAAAAATGAGAGAAAAATGGGAATTTTGGGGAAATTCTGCCAAAATAATCTGAATTTTGGGGTAAAAATGAGACAAAAATGGGAAATTTGGGTCAAAAGTGAGAGAAAAATGGGAATTTTGGGCTAAAAATGAGAAAAATCCCAGGAATTTTGGGGTAAAAATGAGAGAAAA
>NW_024504608.1:0-429 GCF_017590055.1 Onychostruthus taczanowskii
TTCTGCCATTTTTTAAAAATTTTCTGCAATTTTTCGGATTTTTTTTTTTAATTTTCTGGGATTTAAATTTTTTTTAATATTTTCCATGATTTTTTAGGGATATTTTTGGGATTTTTTTAGGATTTTTGGGTGATTTTTCTGAGAATTTTTTCCGGGATTTTTTGAGGTTTTTTTAGGATTTTTTTTCGAATTTTTTTTATTTTCCTGTGATTCTTTCCAAATTTTTCTTCCATTTTTTTTAAACTTTCTGAAATTTTTTTTTTTGCTTTTCTGACATTTTCCTTTTTGGGATTTTTTTGGGAGGACTTTCCACCACTTCTCCCCTCAAATATTTTAAATTTTTCAGGGATTTTCTGCCATTTTTTTTAAATTTTCTGCGATTTTTTCGGATTCTTTTTTAAATTTTCTGGGATTTAATTTGTTTTGATA
>NW_024504609.1:0-429 GCF_017590055.1 Onychostruthus taczanowskii
GATGCTGGGCTGTCTCTGGTTAAGGGAAAGGTTGTTTGCCTTTTGTGCCTTCTTTTCATCTTCCCTTCCAAAGGAAGTGCTCTGGCTTGTGGATACTTCTGGCCCCAAGATATCATGCCAACAAACTTTCTGTTGAATTTACAGCCATTTTGATCTTCTCCTACATGATGTGGAACATTTTAATCTTTGTTTCTTGGATGAGAATTGTAATAAAGAGACTGAGATTTGAAAGACATGGAGTCTTTTGCTATGCTTTGGTTAGAAGCAGGGTTTGCAACTTGACTATTTTCTCATCCCAGGGTGAATGCTTAAGAAAGCTTGCAGCAACCTGGGATCAAAGGTTGCCCAGGTGCGAACAGGAGACCATAGACAACGGACACATAGCCCCCTTACCTTCACTGTCTTCCACAGCTCTTGTGTCACCAAGCA
>NW_024504610.1:0-429 GCF_017590055.1 Onychostruthus taczanowskii
CAAAATCCTCCCAAAAAATCTCCCAAATCCCCACGGAAATCCTCCTAAAATCCCCAAAAAAAATCCCCCCAAAAATCCCCCAAAACCCCACGGAAATCCTCCCAAAATTCCCAAAGAAATCTCCCAGAATGTCCCCAAGACTCCGCCCAGATCTCCCCAAAATCCCCCCAAAAATCCCTCCCAGGTGCCCCCAAATCCCCTCCAGAGGGGCCCCAAATTCCCTTCCAAGGTGGGTCCCACCCCCCAAATTTGGGGGTGCCTGAGGCCCCCTCAGTGGGCGTGTCCCAGGTGTCCCAGGTGTGTCCCAGGTGTATCCGAGGTGTGTCCCAGGTGTATCCCAGGTGTATCCCAGGTGTGTCCCAGGTGTATCCCAGGTGTTCCAGGTGTATCCCAGGTATAACCCAGGTGTATCCCAGCTGTCCCAGCTGT
>NW_024504611.1:0-9764 GCF_017590055.1 Onychostruthus taczanowskii
TTCCCACCACCCTGCCATGGGCACAGCTGCTGCACAGGCACAGCTGGTACTAGAACTGGAGGAACACTTTTCCCTCTTTACGTTTTCCTCTCCTGCATTTCAAGCTGACAAGATCATCCAATTCCCACCACCCTGCCATGGGCACAGCTGCTGCACAGGCACAGCTGGTACTAGAACTGGAGGAACACTTTTCCCTCTTTACGTTTTCCTCTCCTGCATTTCAAGCTGACATGAAAAACTCAGCTGGTTACAGCTGAATTGTGTAGCTCACAGGACTTGGAAGAGGAGTCTCCAGTGGGCCGTGCTATCTCCATTCAGCCTTTGTTAGACCATCCAGATGGAGCTCAGCCCTGGGCAGCCCAGGCACAGGCACCAGGCCGCTCCATTTCAGCATCCCAAACTCTTTGTGCCTCCCTGAGCACCCTGAGGCTCCTGAATCCTGTGGATACTGACAGGCAAATCAAAGAGGGAAAGCCAGGTAAACCTTCCCAAGAATTGTTCGGGGCAGTTTTAAGAAGACTAAGAGAAAGACTTAAGAAGACTAAGAGAAAGAAAAACAATCTTGCAGCTGGTGTTTTCAACAGCTTTTTTCTCATAAGGTGGTTTACCAAGGAGTGGTTCCTAATTAACCAGTGGGTGACAGGTGTTGTTAAGAACCAAACAGGTTCTGGGTGAACCGTGTTGGTTATAAATATCAGGAGATTGGAATAAAGTAAGCTTTTATGCCTTCTGAAAATGCATGGAGTGTGTCACTCATTTATCCGTTCCTTACTCAACAGCGACATGAATCCAATCTTGAATTCCCCGTTAGTGCTGTGCAGGACACGAGAGCATAGGAGTGAGCCTGTTTGCCTGATTCTTGGGTTTGCTGCTCCTGCCTAAAGTCATCATCAGGAGTATAAACCGACGTAAAAGTTACAGCCCAACACCAGGGACTTTTTCTGTAGTGTTTAAAACTAAAAACCTTGTGTGACTGTTCAGAGACTCTGAAATCCAGAGTGAAAATCCAGACAGCGTTGGTATTTAAGAATCTCAGAAATGTTGACATGGGATTTGTCTGGTCAAGGATTTGAATGCTAATGCAGAAATGACAAAACTCTTCAAAGTTGTTTTCATTGGCAACCCCTTTTAAATGGCATCAGCACACTTGCAGGGGACAGGGTGTGGCACTGGGGACAGTACTTGGCACTTAATGGCTTCACATCTGGGAGAGAAATGTTTTGCCTGGCTTCACACAGGAGTTCAAGTTTTCCCAGGGCTTTGATCCACTGGTCCTTGCAGGCAACTTTCACTAAATGCAAAAGGATGGAAGGATGTAACAGCAGAACTTCTGGAGAATGTGCCCTAGGGGATAGGGAGAAAACCTTGAAAAGGATCAGCAGGCTCTGGAAAACTTAAAAAATCAATCAAAAATAGACGTAGCCCTGTGACTTTTCAGGCATGACTCTTTGGCTCTGGAGGAAATATTTGCTTTGCATCAGCTAAGACACAGACAGACGTGCAGCAACTGGAGCAACGAACATCGCAGACTGGGCTAGTGTTTTTCCTAGAAGAACTGACAGAAGATCCCACTGAAACATGACAGTGTCCCTGAACAATCGAGTTGTCCAGGGAAACTCAGCAGCTGATGGTGCTGTGGTGCTACTGCCAATCCCTTCCATGAAAGCATCATTTCAGGACGGACTAACAGCTTCTGCCTTCTCACAGGGACCAAGTGTTGCAGCAGTTGCTCCAGGTGCTCCTGCCAAGAGCCCCTGCTGGAAGGAGCAGAGCCCCCAGTGCCCGTGGGCTTTGGCTCCCTGTGGCACAGAAGCCCCCCGGGGCACAGGTCTCTGGGGCAGGAGAGGGGCACCAGCGCTGCCAGGGATCGGGGGGTGGCAGGTCTGCTTGGGCGGGGACTCTGCCACGCCTGCTGATGCCAGAGCTCCCGGGGCCCCAGGGCTCAGAGCAGCATTCGTGCCCCAGCCCACAGGTTCCCTGCGCCTGTCACACCCGCGGGTTTAGGATGGCCAGCAGCCGGGACGTGTCCCAAGGAGGCCGTGCCAGCTTCCGTGGAAGGCCCCGTGCCCTTGCCCTAAAGATCCTGTCGGTCTGTCTTAGACACCTGGGCCAGGGATTCCTGCCAAGCGGGGCCACTTTGGGTGGGCTGGGGGCGGCCCCAGGGCAGGTGGCAGTGTGTGCAAGGGCCCTTTGTGACACGCCGCAGCACGGTCACCGTGGCATGGAACGGAACAGGGAGTCCAAGGGCCCTTTGTGACACACAAAGGTGACATAAGCGCCGGTGGTGACAAGAGCACTCCACAGTGCTCGGAGCAGACGACGGGACAGGACGGAACAGAGCGGTGCTGTGAGGAGCCCCCGCACAGCGCACTCGTTCGTGTCTGACCCGGACCTTTTCTGAGGCGTTCTTCCTGCAGCTGACCTCAAGGCCAGATCACAGGACCTGGTGACCCGTGGCCTTCCGAGGCTTCTCTTCTGCCGGTGCCCTCGAGGGCAGAGCGAGGGACTTGGTGCCTCAGAGCTTTTCCAGGCATCTCTCCTGCACCTAGCTCCAGTCACAGACATGGAGCAGAGACCCCCGAGAGTGCCCAAGCTGGCCTGGATGCAGGAGGAGGAAGGCGGCCCTGGAGCTGCCCCAGCACAGGAGACTGAAGAGGTGGTGCCGTTGCATCCGCCACAGGAGGGTGAGTGGCAGGGCTGGGCCACAGGGCTGGAGCCTGCAGCCAGCTTGGCCCCATCCCGTGGCATCTCATCCCATCCCATGGCATCCCATGCCATCCCCTGGGGAAATGCCCATGGACAGGATGGAAGAGGGGCCCAGCTGACACCCCGCAGTGGCCGTGCTCCATCCCCCTGGGGCATCCTGGGGCTGTCCCTGCCTGGGGAGCGCAGGGCTGGGCTGTGTTCTCCGGCCTCTCCCGCAGCCCCTCAGCTCTGGCTGCGCTCGCTCTTTCCCAGATGCAGCCGTGGAGCGCACACAGGAGCAGGGATCCAGCCGTGGTCGCTTCCGCAGAACAGCGCAGGTACCTGCGGCCATGCCCACCTGGGCTGGGCCTGCTGTCCCTGCTCAGCCGAGCACCGTGTGTGGAGCACTCCACGGAATATCCCTGGCTTCTTACCCTTCTCCTGCAGTTCGTTTGCGACTTCATCAAGAGCATTCAGGAGGAAGAGGCCTTCGCCAGGGGCGCTGGGCTCAGACCATACTTGCCCATCTTCCAAAGCAAGACCAGCGCTGCCCTGCTCTATATGCTTGTAGAGGAAGATTTTTACAAGCCAAAGCAAGTAAGCAGCCTGTGGCCAGGGTTTGGTCCTCCCTGGAACTGCTTGGCCTCCCAAGCCACACCTGCTGGTTCCTGTGAGCTTTTGAAGCCATCACAGTGCGGTGGGAAGGGAAGCACTTCTCTGGGGAACTGCTGGGGACACTGCTCCCTCTGGCAGTTTTCCAAGTCTTCCTGTGCCTTCTCCAGGTGCCTGCCATGGTCAGGTACATCCACCAGTGGCTCATGGCCAATGATTCTGCTGAGCACAGGCTGGACAAGGCCTTGCTGCATCTCACTGAAGCACAGACAAATGACGCAGTCATGACACTCCTGCGTGTGGCCCCAACCTGTGACAGGTATGGGCCCACCTGCCCAGAGGGCTCAGGCCTCCCCAGCCCATCACCCTGCACAGTCTGTGCCAGGTGTCTGAGCAGCAGAGACTTCCAGGGCCCTCTGGCTGCTCCCTTTCCCAGCCCTGCCATGTCAGCCCCTGAGCCTGCTGCCATGCTCCCTCCCTGCCCCTCAGGGCTCTGTCCCCACAGGGCTGGGCTGCCTGGCTGCTGCTGGCCAGGGGCAGAGGGTAGAGGCAGAAGTGGCAGCCAGCTCAGCTCCCACCGGTGCTGTGTCTGAGACGCCCCTGAGACAGAGCTCTAACCCCGCAGAGCTGCCGCGGCCATGTGGAAGACCATCATGGGCTCAAGCAGGACTGTGGAGCTGGCACAGCTGGTGCTCCTGGATGTGCTGGGGAACTGGCCGGAGCACAGCACGTGCACCTCCGATGGGGACAAAACGGGTGTCTTTGCCCTGGCTGTGAGTTTCTGCAACTGGCCTTTGCTGGCCTCTCCAGCAGCTCTCCATCCTCCTTCCCCACTGCATCTCCCTGCCTCAGGCGCTGGCCTGAAACCTGGCCCAGGGGCAGCTTCAGGGCCACCAGGCCCCGTGCTCCCCCTGCGTCTCTCCGGGCCTCTCCCTGCCACGCTCGGGCCCTGCCACACGGACACCTGGGCACTGAGCGCTCTCTCGGGGGGCTTTGTCCTTTGCAGGCGACTCTGGTGATGTGGAAGATCCTCCAGGTGCCCTGTATGCCACGTATAATGAAGGTGTATTTCCCATGCCTATTTGTGCACCTGCTCTTCCAAGTGTTCTTCAGCACTCTGGATATGCCAGAGGAGGTCGATACTTTCTGGAAGGGATGCCAGCAGCAACATGGCCTTGTCACCAGCCCCAACAGGTGCTCCTTCCTAGACCTCCTGTCCCTGCCACGTGGCCTGGGAAGGAGCCAGTGCTCCCAGTGTGACCTGTCCTTTGCTCTGCACACAGGTTTGCAGTGCGCACCCTGAAGACCCTGCTCTTCCGTCTCCAGTGTGAGCACGTGGTGGTGGCAATGGAAGGCAAGGGTGGCTGGGACACGCTGCTCTGTGCTGACACCCACCACTATGCCGTGGCTCTGCTGGCCAGGTGAGACCCCCTTCTCCCCACTGCCTCTGACATTTGTGCTCTGTGCCCGGGGTGCCCCACACAGTCCCCGTGGTCGTGGGCCAGAGGGCCTTGTCACTGAGGTACAGCCAAGCAGACTGGAAAGGGCTGGGAGAGGAGAGAGCTCAGAAGGAGACACCACCTATAGGGCCCCGGTCCCCTTGCAGGATGGTGCTGAAAGAGCAGACCTCTGTGAGCCTACCTTTGGAGAGATTTGCTCAGGTTCCTGGTCCCTTTTTCGCCCTCCTAGGGAGATGCGCCGTGCTTGCCTTGAGTTATGTTCCAGTATTGCACTCCACCTCCTCTGGCTGCTCAGCACAGAGGAGCCCCGCTGGGATCTGCCTGCCCTGGCATTCCTTGTGGAGGTGAGCCTGAAGGCCAGCGCTGCCTCGCGGAGCTGCCTCCCAGCTCTCCGCCCTCTCGTAGCCGCAGCCGCCTGGGACGGTGCCCGTGCCCTGTGCTGCTGCCTGGGCCCAGCCCTGTGCGGTTCTGGGCTCCTGCCAGCCGGATCCTCTGTCACTGCCCTGTGCCTTTCAGGTCCTGGAGTGCCTGGATTCCAGGGAATGCGGTGACAGTGTTGTGAAGGTCTCATCAAGGTACCTGCGGAGCGAGTGCAGCGAGAGGCGTCGCCTGGCACTCAGGGCCCTTCTCGAGCTCATTGACAATCCCTCAATGGTGAGAAGGGGGCAGTGGCTGAAGCTGTGCTGGGAACGCAGGTGCTTGGGCATGGCTGGGCTTTGGGCACTGGGACAGCTGATTCCAGATCTCCTGCCTCCTGCTTCAGCTGCCTGAGTGCTTCAGGACAGGCCTTTGGCCTCTAGGCCCTGCGGCGGCAGGGTGGCGTTTCACATACTTGCGTTCCACACAGGTTGAAAAAATGTGGAGCCTGACTGAAAGCCTCATGGATCTACTGTGGGACAATGATGCAGAGATAGTTGGGATGACACTCATCACACTCAGCTTTATCTTCTTGCACAAATACATTCTGATGTCAGCCCCTATTGCCCTGCAGCTGGCTGAGGGACTCCTGCCACTCTTTGACCATGTAAGGCTCTGTGCCCCCAGCCACGACCACTGGGTGCTGCCTGGAAAATTTGTGCCTGTGCATTTCCAGGCCTGTGCCCAGGGGGGCCTGGAGGAGCCAATGCTGAGGTATTTTTGCCTTTTTTTTCATAAAGGATAATAGCCAGGTACAGCTGCTCTCCATAAAACTCTTCGGAGACATGATGCAGGTTTTAGAAGTGAGAGAAAAACCTCTGGAAAGGCTTGTGCATCAGAGTCTGCTGCCACTCTTCTTCCACTGCCATGATGAGAGTCAGCATGTGGCAGAGGTGAGCACTCGTGGGCTGCTGGTGGCCCCCTGCGAGGAGCTGGGCTGCCTCCTGCCCTGTCGCCTGGAGGGCTACAGCCTCCTCCAGGCCATGGCACAGGGACACGGGCCTGTGCCCTGGGCTGTGGGGCCATCTCGGCGACTCTGCTGCTCTCCAGGCTTCTCGGGAAACGCTGCTTTATGCAGCCAGGTTCCTGAAGAGGAGGGATCTCAAAAAGCTGGTGAAGGAGGAGAAACTGTGGAAGTTCACCAAGTGCCTGGTAAGGACGAAAGAGAATCCCCAGCCTCAGGCGGGAGAAGGCCCCTGAGCGCAGCGCTCAGAGTGCGGGGCTGGCAGCTGTGCCCCTGCCCGCTGCTGCACCCAGAGGCCGAGCAGGCCCTTCCCCAGGCTCCAGTGGGCCCGAGCCGGGTGCCCATGGAGCCCCGGCCCTGCAGGGCTGCGGGGCGGCACCGGCACCGCGGCTCCCCGGGCAGCAGCCGGCCCTCTGCCCCCTGCGGAGCCCGGCGCCAGCGGCTGCTGGCCGCGCCTCAGGGCTGTGCGGGCAGGGGAGGCCGGGGCTGGGCGCAGGGAGCGCCCGCCAGAGGGGCTGAGCCCGCGCCAAGCCTTCCCTGCTGCCGCTCTCTGCAGCTGGCAGAGGACAGGAGCCGAGCGGCCGAGCACCTGCGCCGGGCCCTGCACACAGAGATTTCAGCGCCATATGGGGCCTTCTTGTCCAGAATGGCAGGTTGAATGTGGATTAACGATGGTTACAACATCTGCAAGTGATAAGTGTGGGGTTTGTGTAAAAGAGAAACGTTGTCTAGAACACCTTAGCATTTAAAGAAATTCTGAATAGGAAAAACTATACAGATGCTGATTTACAGGTAGCTCCAACAAGACCAAGAGAACCTAACCCTAGCCCACCTGCTTCACCTGCCCCTATCCCACCGTCTGCCCCTGCTTCACCTAATTCTATCTCGTCTAGTCCTACTACACCCTTCTCTCTTTATCCTCCTCTTCCACCGTCACCTGATCTCTCTTCTTCGGAAGATGATCCAAACCTAACTGTGATACAAAAAGCAGGTGGGGATATAAGTGAAGAAGATAGCGGTAGTGATGAATCGGTGACACCAATATCCCATAGGAGTAGGAGTCGGTCAAAGCTTGCCCCGGTCTTGGCTAAGAAAGACCTGGGCAGACAAAAGAGGACTGTGATCGCTCCCTTGCGACAAGGAGTAGGAGTGGGGGGCCGGTGTTTGTGAAAGTGCCTTTTTCTCCTGCAGATTTAGTTATTTGAAAACAATCAGCTGGAACTTCTAGGGAAAATCCTGATAAGGTGGCACGGGTGGTGAAAATGGTTATGAAAACTCAGAATCCTGACTGGGACGACACACAAGTAATATTAGATACTTTAATGGATTCTGCTGAGAAAGAGATGGTACTTAAGGCAGCCAAAGAAAGGGCAAGGGAAGATATCACAAATGGACTTGTAACAGGAACACTAGATGAAAATGTTCCAACTGAGGATCCAGGGTGGGATCCTATGTTGTTCCTGGACATATGCGGAGGCTGAAGAAATATCAGGAGTGCGTCCAAATAGGAGTTCAGAATGCTGTGCCTAGAACAATGAACTGGTCTAAATTGTATGAGGTTCGACAGGAAAAGAAAGAATCCCCTCCTGCGTTTTTAGAAAGGCTTAAGGAGACAGCAAGGAAATACACAGATCTCCAAATAGACACAGAACAAGCAAAGGTTCAACTCGCTCTCATATTCCTGGGGCAGTCACAGGATGATATTAGGAGAAAGCTGCAAAAACTAGAAGGAGAGGAATTAAGGAATCTGGATAAACTACTTGAGGTAGCCTGGAAAGTATACAATAATAGGGAAAAGGAGGCTAATAAAAAGCAGCAGCAAAATCTTTTGGCGGTAATACAAGGAAAAGTGAACCCAGATTTCAGGGGACATGGCAGAGGTGGTCGTGGACTGGGTAGAGGAGGGTCTGGCAGGGGCCGTGGAGGACCAGTCATGCAAGGGTTAAGCTTAAACCAATGTGCGTGTTGCAAAAAGGAGGGGCATTGGAAGAGAGAATGCCCAAGCAACCCAAACAAGCGGTTTAACCAGGGCAATCAGTTCCAGCAGGAAGATGTTGCCAAGGCAATGGTACTGGGCGAATATCACAGCTGACGAGAATTAGAATCAATACAAGAACCTGTGGTAACCATTCAGTTAGGGGATAAAGAGGTAAAATTCCTGGTGGATACTGGGGCCACATATTCCGTACTAAATGATTTGCAGGGGCAAACTGGGGGCAAGGAAATAACAATAGTTGGGGCTACAGGGAAAGAGGAAAATCGGCCATTCTTGCAACCCCTAGATTTGTGTTTTGGGAACAAGGTTTTGACACATGAATTCTTAGATGTACCTGAGTGTCCAATTCCGCTTTTAGGGAGGGATTTGCTGGTGAAACTTGACGCGGTAATAACCTTTGAGAAGGGGGAACTTGTAATGAAAGTACCTGAATCAAAGACGGGACAAATTTTAATGATCAAAGAAAAACCAGTCCTCTCTATCCCTAAGGAAGTAGAAGATGCGGTGATGCCCTCAGTATGGGAAACGGATGTACCAGGAAAATCTAAATTGGCACAGCCAGTACATGTAGGGTTAAAAGAAGGGGCGAGGGCCGTACAGGTCAAACAGTATCCCCTAAAACCAGAAGCACGGCAAGGAATAGTAAAGATTATTGATAAATTCTTGAAATACCAAATTCTAGAGGAATGTGAATCAGAATTTAATACACCAATAATTCCAGTAAAGAAACCAAATGGGGAAGAGAGATTAGTGCAGGATTTGACAGCAATAAACAAAATAACCAGGGACATTTATCCAGGGGTAGCAAATCCCTATACATTGCTGACATCCGTAAAAGAGATATATAAACATACTACCAAATTGGGAAAAGGTAAATGTAAACAATCGCAAATTGGCAATTGATGCACTCAGTTCCACACAAAATAATGTTTCTTTGGCTCTCAGCTGGATCCAGGCTCAACTGTGGATGCACTCAGTTGCTGCCTCAATTATAAGAGAAGGTGATGAAGGCACTTTTCCCACTGAAATTTTTTTTGGTTATTTGGAAAATAATTTTGGTTATTTATTTGGTTATTTGGAAAATAATTTGGGACAGTGCCACTGACTTTGAAAGAGAATTCCAGTCCTGGTGGAATTTGGTCAATTTCACTAATGACCCCATTTCAAACACAGCCTCAGCTTTTGTGTTAACCATATGCAGTGCTTCAGTACATTTGCTTTTTCCTGTCATTCATTGGGGTTGAATCATGACAGAGCTGTTCTCTATCCTTTGGAACATAGGGAATGGGCCTGTCACATTATCTTGTATTCGTAGAAAGTGAAGTGTCGGTGTCCGCTGTTATGTGTCTCTGCCCCGACACGGGGAAAGGTGGGCGGACTGACCGCTCCTGTGGAAACTGGTGGCTGCACAAGCTGACAATCTGGACAAGCATTAATGATTTCCCTTGCCTGTGTTTTTGTGAGTCGAAAAGATTCCATCAATGCCTGTGCATTCTGGTGAAAAAATGCATGACTCAACTTTGCCTGCTCAAAAATGTCTGGAATTGTCTGTGAAATGTGATCCTCACCTTCGGAAATTTCTTCCGTGCTGGTGACAAAGCTTGTGCCACATACCATTGACATATCGTCG
>NW_024504612.1:0-429 GCF_017590055.1 Onychostruthus taczanowskii
CCTGCTGGCCCTGCTCCCTCTGTAGGGCAGGCAGATGGACATCTTCTGAGATCTCCACCATGGTTATTTGGTGCAGACTCCTATCTGCCTCTGGTGCTTCTTCAACTCAGATTTACCTAGTTTTCATCTTTTGACTCATTAAAGTTCTACTGCATTTGAGCCATTGCCTTTTTGTCATCATTTCCTCTGTATTTGCCCTCACAAATAGACATGGGGTGTAATTGGGTATGCATGTATGGGGACCATTATCACAGGATAGCTTTGACTATCCTTAGTGGGTGATCCTCTGTTTTTCAAACTTCTCTACCTATCTAGGACTGGATGGAATGGTTCAGCACAGTTCAATGACTAGAGCACCATCAGAGATGCTGTCATGTGAAAAAGGGAGATTTCCTAGACCCTTAGTGTTTAATTTGTCTGTCAGTGCCC
>NW_024504613.1:0-429 GCF_017590055.1 Onychostruthus taczanowskii
AAAAAAAAAAAAAAAAAGCTTTATATTTTATTTTTTGTAAAAATCTTTGAACACATGCAGACTAAAACCAGTGTAAGAAAGTCTCCACCATGTTTAAACAAATAACTATACTTAAATATAAGCGTCTGCAATTGACTGGTATAAAAATAATGTACGTTTTGCTTTTTTACAGAAATCCTTTCTCCAGTTCTCAGCTCAATAAACAATACACAACTCTAATACATACAGTGAACCTGATCGTTTGCCACCTCTGGGACACTGCTAAGGTATTATGTGCAAAAGTTGGTAACAGTTTCTTTCCCACAAGAAAAAAATTCTTCTACACCTTTTAGGAAACCAGACGGGGTCGAAGCTGCTGCAGCCCTGGCGGTGTCCTGCAGTCTGTGGCACCGGTGCCGGCGTGGTGCTGGCCCAGCCCCGCAGTCCCAG
>NW_024504614.1:0-429 GCF_017590055.1 Onychostruthus taczanowskii
GGAAATGCTCTCCTGTTGTTTAATTGTGCTGTGTTTGGAGTAATGGAACCTCTGTGTACATTCTTTGTAAATTAGAATGATTGCAGTAAGAAAAATATTTAGCTCCTATGGCATCAGGGAGGCCAGGGTTTCTTAGATGAGCGCTGAGATCACATTGGCTTTTTATTGCTTGGAAGAAGGATATGCAAGTGTCAAAGCAACTAATCTCAGCCTGGAATTTCAGCAAAATTCACAGAAAGTGCAAAGCCAGTGATGGTCATCAGCTCTTCAGAGAATGGTTCTTCTTCAAAGGCTTGTAACTCCTGAACTCTTTTGCAAACAAAATGACTGTGATTAAGAACTTCTTTGTGCCTAGGCTTGTGGTTTTGCACTTCTGGCTGTCACTCTCAAAGGTGTGAAATTGAAAGTACAGTTTTTTGTAGGTTTTTT
>NW_024504615.1:0-428 GCF_017590055.1 Onychostruthus taczanowskii
TTCTCCCAGTATCCCCCCAATTTCTCCTAGTATCCCCCCAATTCCTCCCAGTTCCTCTCCCAATCCCCTCCCAGTATCTCCCAGTATCCCCCCCAGTTCCCTCCCAGTTTCCCCAGTTTCTCACCGTCCGCAGGAACTGCACATCGTCCTCGCCTTCCCCCTCAGCCATGGCCGCGGGGGTTTTGGGGGGTCCCGGATGAGTTTTGGGGGTCCCGGCTGCGGTTCAGGGGGTCCCGGATGAAGTTCGGGGGGTCCCGGGTGAAGTTCGGGGGGTCCCGGGTGGTCTCTGGGGGTCCCGTCCCCCCCCCTCGGCTGCTCCCCCCGCGGGTGTCACCGATCGTGTCCCCCCCGGTGTCGCGAGGGCTGGCGGTGACACCTGCAGCCCCTCCCCCACCCGTGACGTGAGGGGGGGAGGGTCCGGGGGGGGG
>NW_024504616.1:0-428 GCF_017590055.1 Onychostruthus taczanowskii
ATTTTGGGCGATTTTGGGGGTCCCGGGGGTCACGTGGCCTCCCCTCCCCCCTCCCGGTACCTGCGGCGGCGGCGGCGCGAGAACACGCGGGGCGGAGCGCGCTGCGCATGCGCGGCGCCGCGCCCGCCCATTGGCTGGGGCCGCCCGACGAGGGGCGGGGCTTCCGGTGCCGACGAGCTGATCCGGAAGGAGCGGCGCAGCCCGGCGCGCTCGGCGCCCCCCAGCGGCGCGGCGGTGCAAAGAGCGCGAGGCGGAGACGCCCGAAAATGGCAGAAATCACCCCAAAAACACCCCAAAAACGCCCCAAAAACAACCCCAAAAACACCCGAAATGCCCCCAAAATGACCAAAAGGACAACAAAGTCACCCCAAAATCACCCTAAACACCCCCAAAACCGGCCTAAAACCCCCAAAATTGCCCCAAAATCC
>NW_024504617.1:0-428 GCF_017590055.1 Onychostruthus taczanowskii
TTTTTGTGACTACTTGCAAAACTTTACTCAAAAAACATATTCAGACCAAAGGCACCTATTTGACAGAGGCTGTTTCATGGATTGAATGTCTCTGGGGGATCTCAGGACCTTTTTCCATAGAAGTCCTAGGTAGGATTTTATACCATTGAGTATTTTATGCCACATGAATAAGTCCTTCTTCCATTCTTACTGTTCTACTGTCCACACCATTGGGGTTTTTTAAGTGTGTATATGTTGATTTAATAATTTATGTAGACTGTATAATTTTTTAATGAGTAGTGGGACCAGTTTCTTAGCTCTTTTTTAGGAGAACTAAAATGTTACTTACCTTTACCATAACTGATCCTTCACATTTAGAACATTATAAAATCTTTTGACAAACTTTGGTTTTGTGTAGTATATCATATTGAATGAGTCTCTTACCATCT
>NW_024504618.1:0-428 GCF_017590055.1 Onychostruthus taczanowskii
TAATAATAATAATAATAATTCAGTAATAATAATAAGTATTCAGAGTAGTAATAGTAAGTATTCGGAAGGACTTCTCCATAGTTCTGGCTGTTCTGGAGGCAGCTTTTAAGCTGATGGTGGGGCAGTGGGTGCCAGCTCACACAGCTCTGCCTCCCCTGTCAGCATGGGAGGCCAGGCTCCAGGGTCAGTCTGCCTGGCTGGGCTTGGGACAGGGCTGAGTGGCTCCCTGGAGCTGCTGTGCTGCTCCTGGCGCTGCTCAGCTCGTGCAGAACTGGCCTGGGACCCCACGGCAGGTTGTACAAAGGCTGGGACAGGCCTGCAGGGAATTGCTTTAGAGGATGAGGGGTGAAAGGCAATGGTTGCTTAAGTGTGCTGCTCAAACAACTTGGCTGCTGTGACGTCTCAAGGAGCTGGAGCAGAGGCTGGAT
>NW_024504619.1:0-428 GCF_017590055.1 Onychostruthus taczanowskii
TGGAGTGCATTTAACTCCTCCAGTCATGAGAATACGATCCTATAGAAATTACTTCCTTTACTAATTCAAACACTTCAAATAATATCAGGATATATAACAAATAAAACCCATCCATCTTTTAAGGGGGGATCTTCCCTTTGAGTTTCCTACCTACCAAAATAACGCGCGAAAAGACACGCAGAAAGCAGTTTCTAACCCTAAAGGAAAATCTGGTTTAGCAAAACCAATTTTAAACAATTAACTGCACAACAGTTTTGCAAAACCCAGGATCTGACTCCTACGAAATACGATCTGTGCATTTCGTTTTGTACTTACTTGACGTGCAAGATCCTCTCGACCATAACCACCCAAACATCACTTCTTATGCACAATTAGGAATTTACAGCTCCTTAGTGACGCTGTGGTGGCTCTTAAAAGAGCCTTTGGGT
>NW_024504620.1:0-428 GCF_017590055.1 Onychostruthus taczanowskii
CTAAAAAATCCCCAAAAAATCCCTAAAGGAATCCCAAAAAATCCCCCAAAAAAATCACAAAAAACCCCTAAAAAAACCCAAAAATTCCCCAAAAAATCCCTAAAAAAATCCCAAAAAACCCCCAAAAAATCCCCAAAAACCCACCAAATGCCCCCAAATCCCAAAAAACCCCCAAAAAATCCCCAAAAACCCACCAAAAATTCCCCAAAAAATCCCTAAAAAAATCCCAAAAATTCCCCAAAAAATCCCTAAAAAATCTCCAAAATAATCCCAAAAATTCCCAAAAAATCCCCTAAAAAATCCCAAAAACCCCCAAAAAATCCCCAAAAACCCACCAAAAATTCCCAAAAAAATCCCTACAAAAAAACCCAAAAAATCCCAAAAAAACCCTAAAAAACCTCAAAAAATCCTCAAAAATCCCCTAAAAA
>NW_024504621.1:0-428 GCF_017590055.1 Onychostruthus taczanowskii
CGGCTCACCGTGCAGCAGTGGTTGATGAAGCGCGCCAGGTTGCCGCACTTGGTGGCGTCGATGATGGTGTCGTGGTCCACGCGGAACAGGTAACTGCTGCCGATGCCCTGCTGCACGTAGCGCTTCTCGCGCATGTCCGCTACCACCTGGGGACACGGGGGGGCACCTGGGGGCACCTGGGGCAACCTTGGAGTCACCTGGGGTCACCTGGGATCACCCTGGGGTCACTGGGGTCACCTGGGACACCTGGGGTCACTGCAGGGTCAGCAGGTAACTGCTGCCGATGCCCTGCTGCGCGTAGCGCTTCTCGCGCATGTCCGCCACCACCTGGGGACACGGGGGGGCACCTGGGGTCACCTGGGACACCTGGGACACCTGGGGTCTCTGGGGTCACCTGGGGACACCCTGGGATCACTGCAGGGTCACCT
>NW_024504622.1:0-2112 GCF_017590055.1 Onychostruthus taczanowskii
GTCAGCATGGGCCAGGACGGCTTCCTGTACTTTGCCAACGCGCGCCTCGCCGACAGCCACCCCGACTACATCTGCCACGCGCACTACCTGGGCCCCCGCACCATCATCCAGAAGGAGCCGCTGGACCTGCGCGTCACCCCCAGTGAGAGGCACCCCGAAACCCCCCGGGGGACCCCCGAACAGACACACCTTCGGGGAGCCCAAACACACCTTCGGGGACCCCAAAGACACCTTCGGGGACCCCAAAACCACTGGGGGACCCCCAACACAGACACACCTTCGGGGACCCCAAATACACCTTCGGGGACCCCGAAACCCCCCTGGGGGACCCCCAAACAGACACGCCTTCGGGGAGCCCAAACACACCTTCAGGGACCCCCAAACGCAGACACACCTTCAGGGACCCTGAAACCCAAATACAGCTTCAGGGACCCCAAATACACCTTCGGGGACCCCGAAACCCCCCTGGGGGACCCCCAAACAGACACGCCTTCGGGGACCCCAAATACAGCTTCGGGGACCCCAAAGACACCTTCGGGGACCCCAAAACCACTGGGGGACCCCCAACACAGACACACCTTCGGGGACCCCAAATACACCTTCGGGGACCCCGAAACCCCCCTGGGGGACCCCCAAACAGACACGCCTTCGGGGACCCCAAATACAGCTTCAGGGACCCCAAAGACACCTTTGGACCCCGAAACCCCCCTAGGGGACCCCCAAACACAGACACACCTTTGGGGACCCCAAAATCCCCTTCAGGGACCCCAAATACACCTTCGGGGACCCCAAAATCCCCTTCAGGGACCCCAAAATCCCCTTCAGGGACCCCAAATACACCTTCAGGGACCCCAAAACCCCCCTAGGGGACCCCGAAAACCAAATGCACCTTCAGGGACCCCAAAACCCCTTTTATGGACCCCAAAACCCCCTAGAGGACCCCAAAACTCCAAATCTTTCTCTAGGGAACCCCAAATCCTCCTTCGGGGGACCTCAAAACCACAAATTCCCCTTTAGGGACCCCAAAACCCCAAACCCACCTTAAGGGGACCCCATCACCCCAAATGCCCCTCTAAGGTACCCTAAATCCACCTTTAGGGAACCCCAAATCCCCCTTCAAGGACCCCAAAACCCCAAATCCCCCATCAGGGGATTCCAAAACCCCAAATTCACCTTCAGGGGACCCCAAAATCCCCTTCAGGGGACCCCAAAACCCCAAATCCCCCTCTTGGGAACCCCAAAACCCCCTCTGGGAGAGCCCAAAATCCCAAATCCCCCTCTAGGGAACCCCAAATCCACCTTTAGGGCACCCCAAATCCACCTTTAGGGCACCCCAAATCCCCCTTCAAAGACCCCAAAATCCCAAATCCCCCTGTAGGGGATCCCTGAACCCCAAATCTCTCTTCAGGGACCCCAAAATCCCAAGTCCTCTTTCAAGGAACCCCAAATCCACCTTTAGGAACCCCTAAACCCAAATCCACCTTTAGGGGACCCCAAAACCCCCTTTAGGGGATCCCCAAAACCCCAAATCCCCCTTTCAGGGACCCTAAATCCCACTTTAGGGATCCCCAAAACCCCAAATCCCCCTACAGGGGACCCCGAACCCCCAAATCCTCCTTCAGGGGACCCCAGACCCTCAAATTTGGGGGGGATCCTCAGGAATTTGGGGCCTGTGGGGGGGTTGGGAGGGATCCCCAGGAATTTGGGGGGATCCTCAGGAATTTGGGGGGTTTGGGGGGATCCTCAGGAACTGGGGGTGTTCTGGGGGGATCCTCAGGAATTTGGGGGTGTTCTGGGGGGGTCTCTAACCCCTTCCCCCCCAGGTAACTCGGTGCAGTCCCGGCGGCCCCGCCTGGTGGTCCCCAGGGACCCCCAACCCACGCACGTGGCCCTGAGGGGGGAGACCCTGGTGCTGGAGTGCATCGCCGAGGGGCTGTGAGTGGGGAGGGGGCTTTGGGCCCCAGGTAACTCGGTGCAGTCCCGGCGGCCCCGCCTGGTGGTCCCCAGGGACCCCCAACCCACGCACGTGGCCCTGAGGGGGGAGACCCTGGTGCTGGAGTGCATCGCCGAGGGGCTGTGAGTGGGGAGGGGGCTTTGGGAGTTTAGGCTCAG
>NW_024504622.1:5725-9529 GCF_017590055.1 Onychostruthus taczanowskii
GGGGGTTCCTGGGGGAGGGGGGGGGTTGGTGTCCTCTGGAGGATTTTTGGTGTCCCCTGGGTGGGTTTTTTGTCACCGGGGTTGGTTTCTGGTGTCCCCAAGTGTCCCCAGTGTCCCCAAATGTCCCTGCAGAGGTGCCAGACGCGAGGCCCTGGTGGTGTCCTCTGGGGGGGATTTTTGGTGTCCCCTGGGGGGATTTTTGGTGTCCCTGGGATGGTTTTGGTGTCCCCCAATGTCCCCATGGAGGTGCCAGACTCCGAGCCCTGGCGCTGTCCCCAAGGTTTTTTGTGTCCCCAGGGTTGGTTTTGGTGTCCCCAATGATGTCCCCAATGTCCCCACAGAGCTGCCGGACTCGGGGCACTGTGCTCTCTGGGACGGGGCTCTGACCCTGTCCCCTGGTGTCCCCTGGGCTGGTTTTGGTGTCCCCAGGGTTGATTTTGGTGTCCCCAATCATGTCCTCAGTGTCCCCAATGTCCCCAATGATGTTCCCAATGTCCCCAGTGATGTCCCCAGTGTCCCCTCCTTGCAGAGCTGCTGGACCCGGGGTGCTGCTCTCTCCGTGACGGGGCGCTGGTCCTGTCCCCTGGTGTCCCCAGGGCTGGTTTTGGTGTCCCCAGGGTTGATTTTGGTGTCCCCATTGATGTCCCCAATGATGTCCCCAATGTCCCCAATGTCCCCAGTGGTGTCCCCAATGTCCCCAATGTCCCCAATGTCCCCGCAGAGCTGCCGGACGCGGGCCGCCGCTCTCTCCGTGACGGAGCCCTGGTCCTGTCCCGCCTGGAGCCCAACGACTCGGCCGTGGCGCAGTGCGAGGCCAGCAACAGCCACGGGCGGCTCCTGGCCAACGCCTTCGTCTACGTCGTGGGTGCGTCCCCCCCGCGCCCCAAAACCCCCCCGGGACACCCCAAACTAAAACCATCAAAAAAACCCAAAATCTGCTCAATATACCACAAAATCTCCTCAATATACCCCCAAAATCTGCTCAGTAACCCCCAAAATCTGCTCAGTAACCCCCAAAATCTGCTCAGTAACCCCCAAAATCTGCTCAGTAACCCCCAAAATCTGCTCAGTAACCCCCAAAATCTGCTCAGTAACCCCCAAAATCTGCTCAGTAACCCCCAAAATCTGCTCAGTAACCCCCAAAATCTGCTCAGTAACCCCCAAAATCTGCTCAGTAACCCCCAAAATCTGCTCAGTAACCCCCAAAATCTGCTCAGTAACCCCCAAAATCTGCTCAGTAACCCCCAAAATCTGCTCAGTAACCCCCAAAATCTGCTCAGTAACCCCCAAAATCTGCTCAGTAACCCCCAAAATCTGCTCAGTAACCCCCAAAATCTGCTCAGTAACCCCCAAAATCTGCTCAGTAACCCCCAAAATCTGCTCAGTAACCCCCAAAATCTGCTCAGTAACCCCCAAAATCTGCTCAGTAACCCCCAAAATCTGCTCAGTAACCCCCAAAATCTGCTCAATATACCCCCAAAACCCCCAAACCCCTAAAAGGCCCCCAGGACCCCCAGATTCTGCTCAATATCCCCCCAAGATCCTCCTAAAACCACCAAAAAACCCCCAAAATCTGCTCAGTGTCCCCCAAAATCTGCTCAATATACCCCCAAAATCTGCTCAATGTCCCCCAGGATTTGCTCAATATACCCCCAAAACTCCCCAAAATCTGCTCAATATACCCCCAAAACCCCCAAACCCCTAAAACCCCCCAGGGCCCCCCAACCTTCTAGCACACACAACTCCGGAGCGAAAATCCCCTCCTTCAGCCAACAAGAAAAAAACCCAGCAGATTTCGCTCTACCTGCAATTTCATGCATTTCACGAAAACGCCATACCGCACCGAAAACCCCAGCGATGCTTTCCCCCCTCGCTTGTGGATCCCCAGCGGAGCAGAGCGGCCTCAAGGATCCCCCTTCCATCACGGATCCCCCTCTCCTCCCGCCGCAGCCCCGGCGCGGGTTTCCCGGAGGGGCAGAGCGAGAGCCCGCGCCGGAGCCGCGGCGCGCAAAACCCGCAAAACCCCGCCGCAAACTTCCTCCTCACCGCGCAGGAGACACCGGCCGCTTCCCGCCTTCTCCTCCTCCTCCTCCTGCGGGGTTCCCGTACCTGGCTCGGCGCCGGGAGCTCGGTGCCGTGCCCACGCCCCGTCCCCGCCCCGCAGAGAGGGCGGGCGGAGCGCGGGGGGCGGCCCCGGGGGCGGGCAGCACTCGGAGGATCTCTGGGATGGATTTTGGGATCCCAGGGATGGATTTTGGGCTCCCTGGGATGGATTTTGGGACCCTGGGAATGGATTTTGGGACCCCGGGGATGGATTTTGGGCTCCCTGGGATGGATTTTGGGCTCCCTGGGATGGATTTTGGGATCCCAGGGGTGGATTTTGGGTCCCTGGGGGTCCCTGACCCCCCAAACCCCCCAGAGCTGCCGGTGCAGATCCCAGGGATGGATTTTGGGATCCCGAGGATGGATTTTGGAGCCCTGGGGATGGATTTTGGGATGCTGGAGATGGATTTTGGGATGCTGGGGATGGATTTTGGGCTCCCGGGGATGGATTTTGGGACCCTGGGTATGGATTTTGGGACCCCAGGGATGGATTTTGGGCTCCCAGGGGTGGATTTTGGGGTCCCGGGGATGGATTTTGGAACCCTGGGGATGGATTTTGGGCTCCCAGGGATGGATTTTGGGCTCCCGGGGATGGATTTTGGAACCCTGGGGATGGATTTTCGGACCCCGGGGATGGATTTTGGGACCCCGGGGATGGATTTTGGGACCCCGGGGATGGATTTTGGGACCCCGGGGATGGATTTTGGGACCCTGGGGATGGATTTTGGGATGCTGGGGATGGATTTTGGGACCCCGGGGATGGATTTTGGGACCCTGGGGATGGATTTTGGGATGCTGGGGATGGATTTTGGGCTCCCAGGGGTGGATTTTGGGTCCCTGGGGGTCCCTGACCCCCCACACCCCCCAGAGCTGCCGGTGCAGATCCCAGGGATGGATTTTGGGACCCCGGGGATGGATTTTGGAATTCCGGGGATGGATTTTGGGACCCTGGGTATGGATTTTGGGATCCCGGGGATGGATTTTGGGATCCCGGGGATGGATTTTGGGATCCCGGGGATGGATTTTGGGATCCCGGGGATGGATTTGGGATCCCAGGGATGGATTTTGGGACCCCTGGGATGGATTTTGGGATCCCAGGGGTGGATTTTGGGGTCCCTGGGGGTCCCTGACCCCCCACACCCCCCAGAGCTGCCGGTGCAGATCCTGACGCCGGACTCGGCGCTCTACGCCGTGGTGGAGAACCAGACGGCGTTCCTGCACTGCCGGGCCTTCGGGGCCCCCGCGCCCACCGTGGAGTGGTGAGAGCCCCCAGACCCAAATCCCCCCGAAACCTGATCAAATCCCGTCCCAGGACCCCCCAAAATCTGCTCAATCTCCCCTCCAGGAGCCCCCAAATCCCCCCAAAATCCTCTCAGATCCCTGAGAAACCCCAAACCCCTCTGCTCACCGTGGAGTGGTGAGAGCCCCCAGACCCAAAAACCCTGAAATCTACTCAGGGCCTCCCCAAAACCCCCGAGATTTGCTCAAATTTCCCCCTCAGGACCCCCCAAAACCCCCTGAAACCCGCTCACATCCCTGGGGATCCTCAAACCTCTGTGCTTGCCGTGGAGTGGTGAGAGCCCCCAGACCCAAAACCCCACTAAATCTGCTCAGGAGAAACCCAAAATCTGCTCAATCCCCCCCCCCCAGATCTGCTCAGGACCCCCCAAAATCTGCTCAATCCCCCCCCAAAACCTCTCC
>NW_024504622.1:9610-9762 GCF_017590055.1 Onychostruthus taczanowskii
GGTAAACCAGAAAATCTGCTCAGAAATCCCCAAACCCCACAAAACCTGCTCAATCCCCCCCAAAGTCTGCTCAGGACCCCCCAAAATCTGCTCAGAACCCCCCAAAATCTGCTCAGGAGCCCCCAAACCCCCCCAAATCTGCTGAGAACCCC
>NW_024504623.1:0-427 GCF_017590055.1 Onychostruthus taczanowskii
AAAGATGTAAAAACTGGGGAGCAGAGGAGATCCAGTGTTATCAGATGAGCAGATAAAGCAGAAAATGAAACAATATCAGATTAATGATATCTGAATATCAGATTACTGGGTTCAGAGCTGAATCCCAGTGCCCTGTGTGTTGTTTTGCCCAAGAGCTCACTGACCATGTTACATACATAGGGACAGATCTTTTTAAAAAAATTATTTAAAGATAAAAGTCTCCTAGGAGGGGTTTGTGGAGGCAATCATGTCTGCAAGAAAAGGGCTGAAACTTTAGTCAATTCTCAAAACAAACAGTTATTTTCCATTTTTCATAACACGATGTCTTTGAGTCAAGAGACTTTTTGCTAGTCCCCAACTAGCCAACGAGTTCTCCCTAATTTATTGGGGAAGAAGTGGCCAATGCCTCCTCACTGGAAACAGACTA
>NW_024504624.1:0-427 GCF_017590055.1 Onychostruthus taczanowskii
ACCAGTTTCCCCCAGTCCCAAACCAGTAGAAACCAGTCCAAACCAGTAACCCAAATTCCCAATTTCCCCTTTTTCCCCCTTTTCCCCCCAATTTTCCCCATTTTTAACCCTTTTTTCCCCATTTTTCCCCATTTTTTCCCCGTTTTTCCCCATTTTTCCCCCTCCCAGTCCCTCCCAGTCCCTCCCAGTCCCTCCCAGTGCTCCCAGTTTACCTTGCACAGCGTCACCGTGGCCCCGTAGCCCACGCTGAGGAGGAAGAGGGTGACGAAGACCCCCAGCGTGTCCCAGGGGTCCCCCCCGGCCTCGTCCTGGCAGAAATCGGGGGGCAGCTCCAGCCCTGGGGGGGGGGCAAATCCCAGTTTGGACCAGTACAAACCAGTACGAACCAGTACGAAAAATTCCGGGTCGATTTCGGCCATTTTTGACC
>NW_024504625.1:0-427 GCF_017590055.1 Onychostruthus taczanowskii
TGACACCGGGAGGTGACACCGGGGGTGGCTTTGAAGGGGGAGGTGACACGGGGGGGGCGGTGAGGGTGGCACTGAGGGTGACACCAAGGTGACACCGAGGGCAGGGAGGTGACACCAGGGTGGCATCAGAGACAAGGGGAGGGTGACAGTGAGGGTGACACCGAGGGCAGGGAGGTGACATTGGGGTGACAATGCGGGTGACAGTGAGAGTGGCACTGAGGTGACATTGAGGGCAGGGAGGTGACACCGGGGTGGCATCAGAGACAAGGGGAGGGTGACAGGGTGACACTGGGGTGACAATGAGGGTGACACCGAGGGCAGGGAGGTGACACCGGGGGTGGCACTGAAGGGGGAGGTGACACGGGGGGCGGTGAGGGTGGCACTGGGGGTGACACCGAGGTGACAGCGGGGAGGTGACACCGGGGGG
>NW_024504626.1:0-427 GCF_017590055.1 Onychostruthus taczanowskii
CCGCCCCGGCGCTCACCGGCCTCGTCGTGCGCTTCCAGGGCCACGTCGGGCTCGTGCCGGGCCAGCGAGGAGAAGAAGTCGGGCTCGTCCCTCGGCTCGGGGGCCTTGCCCTCGCGGCTCGCGGCCGCCGGCTCCTCCTCGGCGCCGTAGAAGGCGTCGTCCTCGTCCAGCTCGGTGCCGGGCGGCGCCGCGCTCTGGGTTTTGGCATCCTGCAGGAAGCCGGGCTCCGGGGCGGGGAAGGGCTCGGGGCTGGGCTCGGGGGGCATCAGGAGGGCTCGGGCTCCGTCTGCGAGGCGCTCCGGGAAGGGCGGGACGCTCTCCTCCATGCCGCGCCGGGAACGCGGCGCCGCGCGGAGCAGAACGCGGCGCCGGCACTGCGGGGGCTGCCGGCAAAACCTGCGGGGCAAAGGGGCAGAAAATGAGCAAG
>NW_024504627.1:0-427 GCF_017590055.1 Onychostruthus taczanowskii
TTTAGGAGATTTTGGGTCAATTTTAGGCGATTTTGGGTCCTTTCAGGACATTTTGGTCAATTTCTGGTGATTTTGGGTCAATTTCGGCAGATTTGGGTCAATTTCAGGAGATTTTGGTCAATTTTAGGCGATTTTGGGTCAATTTCAGGCGATTTTGGGTCAATTTTAGGAGATTTTGGTCAATTTTAGGAGATTTTGGGTCAATTTTAGGAGATTTTGGTCAATTTCAGGCGATTTGGGTCAATTTCTGGTGATTTTGGATCCATTTCTGGTGATTTTGGGTCCCTTCCAGGCGATTTTGGAAACATTTTAGGGGATTTTAGGTCCATTTTAGGCGATTTTGTGTCCATTTCAGGTGATTTTGAGTCCCTTTTAGGTGATTTTGGGTCCCTTCCAGGTGATTTTGGCTCCATTTTAAGGGATTTTG
>NW_024504628.1:0-427 GCF_017590055.1 Onychostruthus taczanowskii
AGCTTGTAAGAATAGCAGGACACCTTCAGGTCAGTGCTGCAGACACGCCTGTCCTACATACTGTGCAGAGAGCAGTGAAGATCAGTTGAGTTTCTTCCATGTTTTGTGCTGTGCCATGGCTGAATTGCCACCACTGGACATTGAGATGTAGCCTGAGGGCAATCTGTAATTATCTCAAACTAGCAAGAAGATTGTAGAATGAGTAGGAATGCATGATGTGTTGTTTTTACTGAACTGAAGGAAATGTTAGGTTTTGTACCTGAGCTGAGAGATTCTACCATGGGAAAATGTGAGAAACCATCAAATTCCCCACACAGCTGTTACAGTCACAAACATTCACTATTTTCATAATGACAAGAAGCAACAAATCCCTAGTGAAGGTTTACAGGAGCACCAGTACTTGGAGCAGAAAGACTTACAATATTTA
>NW_024504629.1:0-427 GCF_017590055.1 Onychostruthus taczanowskii
CCCCGCCGATCCCGGAGGCAGCCGGCAGCACCCCCGGCTCCGGGCAGGCCACGCCGCCTCTTGTTGCATCCCCGCGGCTCCGCTCGGCCGCATTTTGGGGCTGCGGAGCCGAAAACTTTTCCTCCGCCGGGAGAGCGGCAGCGGCTCCCTCCGGGGCGAGGCTGCTCTTTCCCGGGAGCGCGGGGGAATAAAAAGCGGGGAAAAGCAGGGAAAAGCAGGGAAAAGCGGGCCGGGAAGAGGAGGAATTCCTACCTGCGCTGAGCTGGCGGCTGCTCGGCTCCGAAGCTCGGCCGGCTCCGGCGGAGCCGCTCGCGTTTTTATGGCCGGGATCGCACCCCCGCCCCGGCCACGTGCGCGGCTGAGCCCAACCCGGGGCTGCCGCCGCCGCCGCGGGAGGGAGGGACGGACGGACGGGGGGACGGACGGA
>NW_024504630.1:0-427 GCF_017590055.1 Onychostruthus taczanowskii
AGCGTGCTTACAGACGTCACCTTTTAAAACGAACAGTAAAACAAGCTTCCTTTATCTATAACAAAAATAAAACTGAAGGTGGGGCTGGTCAGGGTATGAAAGATGAAATCCTTATTGACAAGTTAAATGAAAACTCATTTACAGAGAAAACAGATATAACCGCATCAACAGCAGTTTGTCCGCCTTCTTATGATCGTGTAATAAGGCCAGTCAAAGAAAAGCATGAAAAGGAAGATAAAGATGGTCAGAAATAAGAGCAAATAGCAAGAAAAATTATATATGTGCAAAGTAGTTCATAGCCTGTAAGGATCATGTGTTTGTGTCAACAAGACTCCTGAAGGAGGTCTATGCCAAACTGACAATTTTTACAAATATACTGTACATTAAAGGTCAGTGCCTATTAAAAGACAGTGACCCCTTGTCAGTG
>NW_024504631.1:0-426 GCF_017590055.1 Onychostruthus taczanowskii
CATCACTGCTGGCTGAGCAGCTCCTGCATCCTCTGGACACTGGACAGCCGTGAGGTTCACCAGCTGTGCATTCCAGAAAAGAGGTGGAAGCACAGTGACCACATACACTCACACAAGATGGGGAAGCCTTCTGACAAGTGACCTTTAGCCACACACACAACTATCAGTCTGGGCCACAAGCACAAGTGTTGCAGCCCATATTGAATGGAAGGCAATGCTTTAGGATTTTATCCCATTTTACAGTGTTAGAAATCTCTTTATCTGATTTCGTGCCTTTTCATCAAGGTCTTAAGTCTGCTGCACTCTGTCTCTTCTTTTGGAGTGGAGAGAAGTCCACTTCTCCTGCATATACTGGTGAACTCCCAAGTTTTGTCTGCATGAGAATTTGGTTGTGGTCTCTGTATTGTGTGGGATATCTCATCATGG
>NW_024504632.1:0-2237 GCF_017590055.1 Onychostruthus taczanowskii
GTGAGGGACAGGTAAGGGACAGGTGAGATACAGACGTGAGAGACAGGTGAGATGGGACAGGTGTGAGAGACAGGGACAGGGGAGACAGGTGAGACAGGTGAGGGACAGACAGGTGAGATACAGGTGAGAGACAGGTGAGACAGGTGAGAGACAGGTAAGGGACAGAGGTGAGGGACAGGTAAGGGACAGGTGAGATACAGACGTGAGAGACAGGTGAGATGGGACAGGTGTGAGAGACAGGGACAGGTGAGATCCAGACAGGTGAGACAGGTGAGGGACAGACAGGTGAGACAGGTGCCAAAAAAGAAAACCTCTGAAATAAAACCCCCCAAAATTCCCAAAAAATTCCCAAAAAATTCCCCAAAACCCCGAAAATTCGCGTATTTTGCCCCAAAGCCGCTCACTTGAGCCACTCCTTGATGGGGTCGAGCGAGGCCACGGGGATGAAGTGAAAAAAAATCCAAAAAATCCAAAATAAAACCTCAATAAAACAACAAAAAATCTGAAAAAAAACTTTTAAAAAACCTTAAAAAAAAACCCCAAAGTTTCCAAAAAAAATCTAAAAAACCCACACAAATTTTCCCAAAAAAATCTAAAAAAACCTCAAGAAAAAATAATTACAACAAAATGAAAAAATCTGAAGGAAAATCTCAAAAAACCAAAAAAAATTCAAAAAAAACCCCCCAAAAACCTGAAAAAAATTTAAAAAACCCAAAAAATCCCAAAAAATCCCTAAAAAAACCATACAAAATTTCCCCCAAAAAATCTAAAAGCACCTCATGAAAGAAACCCCCGAGGAACATAAAAAAAAGTGAAATAAAACCGTAAAAAAACCCAAAAAAACTGAAAAAAATCCTAAAAAAACCCCCAAAAATTCCCAAAAAAATCTAAAAAACCCACACAAATTTTCCCAAAAAAATCTAAAAAAACCTCAAGAAAAAATAATTACAATAAAATGAAAAAATCTGAAGGAAAATCTCAAAAAAAACCAAAAAAAATTCAAAAAATACCCCAAAAAACCCGAAAAAAATTTAAAAAAACCAAAAAATCCCAAAAAATCCCTAAAAAAACCATACAAAATTTCCCCCAAAAAATCTAAAAGAATCTCATGAAAAAAACCCCCGAGGAACATAAAAAAAAGTGAAATAAAACCTCAAAAAAATCCCAAAAAATCTGAAAAAAATTTTAAAAAATCCCCAAAAATTCCCAAAAAAATCTAAAAAACCCACACAAATTTTCCCAAAAAACCTTAAAAACCTCAAGAAAAATAATTTAAAAATAATGAAAAAATCTGAAGTAAAACCTCAAAAAAAACCAAAAAAATTCAAAAAATACCCCAAAAAAACCCGAAAAAAATCCTAAAAAAATCCAAAAAATCCGTAAAAATTCCCAAAAAATTTCCTAAAATTTCCCAAAAAAATCTAAAAGCACCTCATGAAAAAACCCCCGAGGAACATAAAAAAAGTGAAAAAAAACCTCAAAAAAATCCCAAAAAATCTGAAAAAAATTTTAAAAAATCCCCAAAAATTCCCAAAAAAATCTAAAAAACCCACACAAATTTTCCCAAAAAACCTTTAAAAACCTCAAGAACAATAATTTAAAAATCTGGAGTAAAATATAAAAAAAAACAAAAAAAAAATTAAAAAAAAACCCCAAAAAAACCGAAAAAAATCCTAAAAAAACCCCTAAAAATTCCCAAAAAATTCCCAAAAATTCCCCAAAACCCCCAAAATTCGCGTATTTTGCCCCAAAGCCGCTCACTTGAGCCACTCCTTGATGGGGTCGAGCGAGGCCACGGGGATGGCGTTGATCATGGTCACCTTGCGCGCGTAGTCCTTGTAGACGATGACCAGGTCGAAGTTCTTCAGGTGGAACTGCACGCGCTCGAAGTGGATCAGCTCCACCTCGTCCAGGGTCACCACGAAGGGGGGCTGGAAACACACCTGGAGTTACACCTGAGCACACCTGGGCACACCTGAGTAACACCTGGATACACCTGAGATACACCTGAGATACACCTGAGCTACCTGGGATTCCCTGGGATACACCTGAGTAACACCTGGATACACCTGGATACACCTGAGTTACACCTGAGCACACCTGGATACACCTGGGATACACCTGGATACACCTGGGTACACCTGGGGCAGGGATCAGCTCCACCTCGTCCAGGGTCACCACGAAGGGGGGCTGGAAACACACCTGGAGTTACACCTGAGCACACCTGGGCACACCTG
>NW_024504632.1:4354-15427 GCF_017590055.1 Onychostruthus taczanowskii
CACCTGTCACTCACCCACTCGGTGCAGTTGATCTGTATCTCACCTGTCACTCACCTGTCACACCTGTCACCTGTCACTCACCTGTCACACCTGTCACACCTGTCACACACCTGTCACCTGTCACTCACCTGTCACACCTGTCACACCTGTCACACACCTGTCACCTGTCACTCACCCACTCGGTGCAGTTGATCTCTCACCTGTCACACCTGTCACACACCTGTCACCTGTCACTCACCCACTCGGTGCAGTTGACGAGCGCGCTGCTGGTCGGCTGCAGGAGGCAGGTGCTGCGGTAGGGGGCGCCGTTGAACCTGGGGGGACCCAAAATCCCCGGGAATTGACCCAAAATCAGGAGGGAGCCAAAATCCAGAGAAATGGACCCAAAATCAGCAAAAACGGACCCAAAATCAACAGAAACGGACTCAAAATCAACAGAAACGGACCCGAAATCAGCAAAAATGGACCCAAAATCAACAGAAATGGACCCAAAATCAGCAAAAACGGACCCGAAATCAACAGAAACGGACCCAAAATCAACAGAAACAGACCCAAAATCAACAGAAACGGACCCAAAATCAACAGAAACGGACCCAAAATCAGCAAAATGGGACCCAAAATAAACAGAAACGGACCCAAAATCAACAGAAATGGGCCCAAAATCAACAGAAATGGACCCAAAATACAGAATGAACCAAAATCCCCCAAATTGGACCCAAAAAGCCACAAGAATGAACCCAAAATCCCCCAAAATGGACCCAAAATCCCCCAAAATGGACCCAAAATCAGCAATTACCCAAAATCCAAAGGAATGAACCCAAATCTTCCCAATTCCCCCCCTTTTTTCCCAATTCCCCCATTTTTTGTTTGTCCCATTTCCCCATTTTTCTGATTTCCCCCCATTTTTCCCCAATTTCCCCCCCTTTTTTTCCTGTTTCCCCCCCATTTTTCCCCCCATTTTCTCCATTTTTCCCCAATTTCTCCCTAGTTTTCCCATTTCTCCCCTCTTTTTCTCCCCATTTTTACCCCATTTCCCCCCCAATTTCCCCCATTTCCCCCCTTTTTGCCTGATTTTCCCTTTTTTTCCTGTTTCTCCCCCATTTTTTCTCCCCATTTTCCCCCCATTTTCCCCATTTCCCCCCTTTTTTCCCCAATTTCTCCCTCTTTTTCCCATTTCTCCCTATTTTCCCCATTTTTTCTCCCTATTTTCCCCATTTTCCCCCCATTTTTCCCCCTTTTTTCTCAATTTCCCCCCCTTTTCCCCCATTTCCCCCCTTTTTGCCTGATTTCCCCTTTTTTCCCTGTTTCTCCCCCATTATAAAAAAACAAAAATTGGTGGGACTCGGGGAAGGGAGAGAACCAGGGGAAAAACCAAAAAAAAACCCAAGAAATGGCCCAAAAACCCCGGGAATCGCCCCAAAAATCAGTGGGATTGGGGGGAGGGAGAGAACCAGGGGAAAAACCCAAAAAAACCCCAAAGAAATGGCCCAAAAAACCCCAAGAAATGGCCCAAAAACCCTGGGAATGAACCCAAAAATCAGGGGGACTCGGGCAAGGGAGAGAATGAGGGAAAAAGGAAAAAAAAACCCCAAAAAATGGCCCAAAAACCGTGGGAATGGACCCAAAAATCAGTGGGATTAGGGGGAGGGACAGAACCAGGGAAAAAACCAAAAAAAAACCCAAAGAAATGGCCCAAAAACTGCAGGAATCGCCCCAAAAATCCGTGGGATTGGGGGGAGGGACAGAACCCCGGGAAATGGCAAAAAAAACCCCCCAAGAAATGGCCCAAAAACTGCAGGAATGAACCCAAAAATCCGTGGGACTCAGGGAAGGGAGAGAATGAGGGAAAAAGGAAAAAAAACCCCAAGAAATGGCCCAAAAACACCAAAAATTGCCCCAAAAAATCTGTGGGATTGGGGGAAGGGAGAGAACCCCGGGAAATGGCAAAAAAAACCCCGAAGAAATGGCCCAAAAACCCCAAGAAATGGCCCAAAAACTGCGGGAATGAACCCAAAAATCAGTGGGACTCGGGGAAGGGAGAGAATGAGGGAAAAAGGAAAAAAAAAACCCAAAAAATGGCCCAAAAACCCCAAGAAATGGCCCAAAAACTGTGGGAATGAACCCAAAAATCAGTGGGACTCGGGCAAGGGAGAGAATGAGGGAAAAAGGAAAAAAAAACCCCAGGAAATGGCCCAAAAACTGTGGGAATCGCCCCAAAAATCAGTGGGATTGGGGGGAGGGACAGAACCCCGGGAAAAGGTAAAAACAACCCCCAAGAAATGGCCCAAAATCTGCAGGAATCGCCCCAAAAATCCGTGGGATTAGGGGAAGGGAGAGAACCAGGGAAATGGCAAAAAAAAAACCCCAAGAAATGGCCCAAAAACTGCGGGAATGGACCCAAAAATCAGTGGGATTCGGGGAAGGGAGAGAGCGAGGGAAAAAGGAAAAAAAAACCCCAAAAAAATGGCCCAAAAACCACAGGAATTAACCCAAAAATCCGTGGGATTTAGGAAATGGACAAAACCAGGGGAAAAGGTAAAAAAAACCCCAGGAAATGGCCCAAAAACACCAAAAATTGCCCCAAAAATCCATGGGATTGGGGGGAGGGAGAGAGCGAGGGAAAAAGGAAAAAAAAACCCCAAAAATGGCCCAAAAACCCCAAAAATGGTCCCAAAAATCCGTGGGATTCGGGAAATGGACAAAACCAGGGGAAAAGGTAAAAAAAACCCCCAGGAAATGGCCCAAAATTCACAGAAATGACCCCAAAACCAACTCCCGTTCCATCCTGAACCAAAATCCCCAGGAAATTGCCCCAAAACCCCCCAGGAACGACCCCAAATCCCACAGAAATCGCTCAAAACCATGGAAACCACCCAAAAAACAAAGGGAAATAACCCCAATACCCATAAAAATCAACCCAAACCCTCCCAAAATCCCCGGGAATTGGCCCAAAAAAACCCCAAAATTCACTTGGAAGGACGAAAACCCCCAAAAATCCCCAAAAAATGGGGGAACGACCCCAAAAAACTCTTAAAAAAAAGCGAAATAAAGGCTCGAAAAAGCTGAAAAAAAACCCCAAAATTCGCTTGGAAGGATGAAAATCCCCAAAAATCCCCAAAAAAAGGGGGAACGACCCCAAAAAATACTTAAAAAAGCGAAACAAAGGCTGGAAAAAGCTGATAAAAAACCCCAAAATTCGCTTGGAAGGACGAAAACCCCCAAAAAATGGGGGAATGACCCCAAAAAACCCTTAAAAAAAAGCAAAATAAATGCTGGAAAAAGCTGAAAAAAAGCTCAAAAACCGTGAGAAAATGGAAAAAAATGCCAAAAAATTTTACAAAAAAGCGAAAAATCCAGCCCAAATCCGCTGGGATTGAAGCAAAACTGCAGGAAATGGCCGCAAAAAATACTTAAAAAAGCAAAATAAAGGCTGGAAAAAGCTGAAAAAAAGCTCAAAAACCGTGAAAAAATTGAAAAAAACGTCAAAAAATTTTAAAAAAAAAGCGAAAAATCCAGCCCAAATCCGCTGGGATTGAAGCAAAACTGCAGGAAATGGCCCCGAAGCGTCGGGAATGTCCCAAAAAGGCAGGAATTTGGCCCGATCTCACCTGCTCGGCGTAGAGGTCGTCGCGGTCGTGCATGTGCTGGTGCTTGCCCAAATCCGTGGTGATTTCGCCCACCTCGGTGTAGAACTGCACGTCCGTGTGCCGCTTCTTGCCGAACATGATGGCGTTCTGGGGGGAAAAAGGGGCAGTTTGGGCAAAAATCCTGACATTCCGGCTCCAAATCCTGAAATTCCGGCTCCAAATCCTGAAATTCCGGGTCGAAATCCCTGAAATTCCAGCTCTAAATCCCGAAATTCTGGCTTGAAACCCCGAAATTCCAGCTCAAAATCCTGAAATTCCAGCTCGAACTCCCAAAATTCCAGCTCTAAATCCCGAAATTCTGGCTCAAAATCCTGAAATTCCAGCTCGAAATCCCGAAATTCTGGGTCAAAATCCCGAAATCCCGGGTCAAAATCCCGAAATTCTGGCTCAAAATCCTGAAATTCTGGGTCAAAATCCCGAAATTCCAGCTCAAAATCCCGAAATTCTGGCTTGAAACCCCAAAATTCCAGTTCAAAATCCTCAAACTCCAGGTCAAAATCCTGAAATTCCAGGTCAAAATCCTGAAATTCCAGCTCGAAATCCCCGAAATTCCGGGTTGAAATCCTGAAATTCCAGTTCAAAATCCTGAAATTCCAGTTCAAAATCCCAAAATTCCGGCTCGAAATCCCCGAAATTCCGGGTCGAAATCCTAAAGTTCCAGTTCAAAATCCTGAAATTCCAGCTCGAAATCCCTGAAATTCCAGCTCGAAATCCTGAAATTCCAGCTGTAAATCCCGAAATTCTGGCTTGAAAGCCCGGAATTCTGGGTCAAAATCACGGAATTCTGGGTCAAAATCCCAAAATTCTGGCTCAAAATCACAAAATTCTGGCTCGAAATCCCGAAACTCCAGCTAAAAATCCCGAAATTCTGGCTCAAAATCCTGAAATTCTGGGTCAAAATCCCGAAATTCTGGCTCAAAATCCCAAAATTCCGGCTCGAAATCCCAAAATTCCATCTCTAAATCCCCGAAATCCCGGGTCGAAATCCCGAAATTCTGGCTCGAAATCCTGAAATTCTGGGTCAAAATCCCGAAATTCTGGGTCAAAATCCCAAAATTCTGGGTCAAAATCCCGAAATTCTGGCTCGAAATCCCTGAAATTCCAGCTCAAAAATCCCGAAATTCTGGGTCAAAATCCCGAAATTCTGGCTCGAAACCCCAAAATTCTGGCTCGAAAAATCCCGAAATTCTGGGTCAAAATCCCGAAATTCTGGCTCGAAACCCCAAAATTCTGGCTCGAAATCCCGAAATTCCAGCTCAAAATCCTGAAATTCTGGGTCAAAATCCCAAAATTCTGGCTTGAAACCCCGGAATTCTGGGTCAAAATCCTGAAATTCTGGGTCAAAATCCTGAAATTCTGGGTCAAAATCCCTGAAATTCCAGCTCTAAATCCCGAAATTCTGGGTCAAAATCCTGAAATTCTGGGTCAAAATCTCAACATTCCAGGTCAAAACCCCAAAATTCTGGCTCGAAACCCCGAAATTCCAGCTCGAAATCCTGAAATTCCAGCTCGAAATCTCTGAAATTCTGGGTCAAAATCCCAAAATTCCAGCTTGAAATCCCCAAAATTTTGGCCAGAAATCCTGAAATTCCAGCTTGAAACCCCAAGATTCCGGCTCAAACTCCTGCAATTCCAGCTCAAAATCCCAAAATTCTGGCTCAAAATCCCGAAATTCTGGCTGGAAATCCCTGAAATTTTGGCCAGCAATCCTAAAATTCCCGATCAAAATCCCAAAATTCCAGCTCAAAACCCCAAAATTCCGGCTAAAAACCCAAAAATTCTGGCTAAAAATCCCAAAATTAAAGCTTGAAATACCTGAAATTTTGGCCAGAAATCCCAAAATTCTGGCTCAAAATCCCGAAATCCCGGCTCAAAATCCCAAAAATTCCAGCTCAAAACCCCAAAATTTTGGTAATCCCGCGGGGATTTCCCCAAAAATTCCGGATTTTGCCCAAAATCGTTGTTTTTTGCCCCAAAATCTCAGACTTTTGACCTCAAATCTTCCTGTTTCACCCAACCCAGGAGCTGCCCCGAAACCCGAAATTTTCGCCCCAAATCCTCCAGGTTTCACCCCAAATCTGCGGGGATTTCCCCAAAAATTCGAAGTTTTTCCCAAAATCATTGGTTTTTGCCCCAAAATCTCAGACTTTTGACCTCAAATCTTCCTGTTTCACCCAACCCAGGAGCTGCCCCGAAACCCGAAATTTTCGCCCCAAATCCTCCAGGTTTCACCCCAAATTTGCGGGGATTTCCCCAAAAATTCCAGGTTTTGCCCAAAATCGTTGTTTTTTGCCCCAAAATCTCAGACTTTTGACCTCAAATCTTCACGTCTGACCCAACCCAGGAGCTGCCCCGAAACCCGAAATTTTCGCCCCAAAACCCCAAAGTTTTGCCCCAAACCCGCAGGGATTTCCGCAAAAATTCCGGATTTTGCCCAAAATCGCTGTTTTTCGCCCCAAAATCCAAATATTTCAACCCAAAATCTCAGACTTCTGACCTCAAATCTTCACGTCTGACCCAACCCAGGAGCTGCCCCAAAACCCCAAAGTTTCACCCCAAACCCGCGGGGATTTCCCCAAAAATTCCGGATTTTGCCCAAAATCGTTGTTTTTTGCCCCAAAATCTCAGACTTTTGACCTCAAATCTTCACGTCCGACCCAACCCAGGAGCTGCCCCAAAACCCCAAAGTTTCGCCCCAAACCCGCGGGGATTTCCCCAAAAATTCCAAGTTTTGCCCAAAATCATTGGTTTTTGCCCCAAAATCTCAGACTTTTGACCTCAAATCTTCCTGTTTCACCCAACCCAGGAGCTGCCCCGAAACCCGAAATTTTCGCCCCAAAACCCCAAAGTTTTGCCCCAAACCCGCAGGGATTTCCGCAAAAATTCCGGATTTTGCCCAAAATCGCTGTTTTTCGCCCCAAAATCCAAATATTTCAACCCAAAATCTCAGACTTCTGACCTCAAATCTTCACGTCTGACCCAACCCAGGAGCTGCCCCAAAACCCCAAAGTTTCGCCCCAAATCCTCCAGGTTTCGCCCCAAATTTGTGGGGATTTCCCCAAAAATTCCGGATTTTGCCCAAAATCGCCGTTTTTGCCCCAAAATCCCAAGATTTCAACCCAAAATCTCTGACTTCTGACCTCAAATCTTCATGTGTGACCCAACCCAGGAGCTGCCCCGAAACCCGAAATTTTCGCCCCAAATCCTTGAGGTTTTGCCCCAAATTTGTGGGGATTTCCCCAAAATTCGGGATTTTGCCCAAAATGGCCGTCACCCCAAACCCGCAGGGATTTCCCCCAAAATTCGGGATTTTGCCCAAAATGGCCGTTTTTGGCCCCAAAAGCACCTTGAGGTGGAAGTGCAGCACGATGATCATCTCGCCGTCGCAGGGCTGGAACACGGCGTGCTTGATGTTGTTGTAGAGGATGTCGACCTTGTCGCCCCGCACCGAGGTGAAACGGAAGCCTGGGCGGAGAGAAAGCCCCAAAATCGGCGGAAATCACCCCAAAATCCAGGGGATGCCAAAATCCACGAAAAACGGCAAAAATATCAATGAAAACGGCCCCGAAATCCAGGAAAACCAACCCAAAATCCACGGGAATCACCCCAAAATCCACGGGAACCGACCCAAAATCCACAGAAATCACCCCAAAATCCACGGGAACCAACCCAAAATCCGTGGAAATCACCCCAAAATCGGCGGAAATCACCCCAAAATCCAGGGGATGCCAAAATCCATAAAAACGGCAGAAAAATCAATGAAAACGGCCCCGAAATCCTGGAAAACCGACCCAAAATCCACAGAAATCACCCCAAAATCCAAGGGATGCCAAAATCCATAAAAAACGGCAGAAAAATCAATGAAAATAGCAAAAAATCAATGAAAATGGCAAAAAATCAATGAAAATGGCCCCGAAATCCAGGAAAACCAATCCAAAATCCACAGAAATCACCCCAAAATCCACGGGAACCGACCCAAAATCTGCGGAAATCAACCCAAAATCCAGGAAAATGGGCAAAAAAATCAATGAAAACCACAAAAATATCAATGAAAATGGCCCCGAAATCCTGGAAAACCGACCCAAAATCCACAGAAATCACCCCAAAATCCACGGGAACCGACCCAAAATCCATGAAAATCACCCCAAAATCCACGGGAACCGACCCAAAATCCGCAGAAATCACCCCAAAATCCACGGGAACTGACCCAAAATCCACAGAAATCAACCCAAAATCCAGGGGTTGCCAAAATCCATGAAAAACGGCAGAAAAATCAATGAAAATGGACCCGAAATCCAGGAAAACCAACCCAAAATCCACAGAAATCACCCCAAAATCCACGGGAACCGACCCAAAATCTGCAGAAATCACCCCAAAATCCACGGGAACCAACCCAAAATCCACAGAAATCACCCCAAAATCTGCCGGAACCGACCCAAAATCTGCGGAAATCAACCCAAAATCCACGGGAACCGACCCAAAATCCATGAAAATCACCCCAAAAATCAATGGAAACTGCCCCAAAATCCTGGAAAAACACCAAAATGTCCAGGAAAACCAACCCAAAATCCAGAGAAATCACCCCAAAATCCACGGGAACCAACCCAAAATCCACAGAAATCACCCCAAAATCCAGGGGTTGCCAAAATCCAGGAAAATCACCAAAAAATCCAGGAAAACCACCAAAAAATCCATGAAAACCAACCCCAAATCCAGGAAAATCACCCCAAAATCCGCGGAAATCACCCCAAAATCCACAGAAATCAACCCAAAATCCAGGGGATGCCAAAATCCAGGAAAATCACCAAAAACCCATGAAAACCAACCCAAAATCCAGGAAAACCAACCCAAAATCCACGGAAATCACCCCAAAATCCAGGGGATGCCAAAATCCATAAAAACGGCAGAAAAACCAGGAAAATGGGCAAAAAATCAATGACAATGGACCCAAAATCCACAGAAATCACCCCAAAATCCACGGGAACCGACCCAAAATCCACGGAAATCACCCCAAAATCCAGGGGTTGCCAAAATCCAGGAAAATCACCAAAAAATCCAGGAAAACCACCAAAAAATCCATGAAAACCAACCCCAAATCCAGGAAAATCACCCCATCCAGGAAAATCATCCCAAAATCCAAGAAAATCACCCCAAAAATCAATGGAAACTGCCCCAAAATCCTGGAAAAACACCAAAATGTCCAGGAAAACCAACCCAAAATCCACAGAAATCACCCCAAAATCCACGGGAATCCCAAAATCCAGGAAAAACGGCAAAAAATCAAGGAAAACGGCCCCGAAATCCAGGAAAACCAACCCAAAAATGCAGGAAAACCATCCCAAAATCCAGGGAAATCACCCCAAAATCTGTGGGAATGCCAAAATCCACGAAAACCACCAAAAAACCCTTGAGGAACTCCAAAAAAAGTCAAAAAACCCCCCAAAAAAAACAAAAAACCCCAAAAAACCCTTGAGGGACTCCAAAAAAAGACAAAAAACCCCAAAAAAACCCTTGAGGAACCCCAAAAAAAGTCAAAAAACCCCAAAAAAACCTTGAGGAACTCCAAAAAAATCAAAAAACCCCAAAAACCCTTGAGGAACTCCCAAAAAAAGTCAAAAAAACCCAAAAAAAGGACAAAAACCCCAAAAAACCTTTGAGGAACTCCAAAAAAAGTCAAAAAAACCCAAAAATCCTTTGAGGAACTCCAAAAAATGTCAAAAAACCCAAAAAAAAGTCAAAAAACCCAAAAAAAAGTCAAAAAACCCAAAAAAAACCATGAGGAACTCCAAAAAAAAGTCAAAAAACCCCAAAAAAAGCCAAAAAACCCCAAAAAACCTTTGAGGAACTCCAGAAGAACTTTGAGGAACCTTCAAAAACCTTCAAGAACTCCCCAAAATCTGAAGGAACTCCCAAAAAAAACCCCACGAAACCTCCCAAAACCTCAACTCCCACCCCGAAATGACCCAAATTTCCGGGTTTTTGGGTATTTTGGGATATTTTGGGTTATTTTGGGATATTTTGGTCACCATTGACGTGCGCCTCCAGCGCGCCCTCAAGGAACTCCCAAAACCTCCATGAAACCTCCCAAAACCTCAACTCCAACCCCAAATTCCCGCGTTTTTTTGGGCTGTTTTTGGGTATTTTGGGCTATTTTGGGATATTTTGGGTTATTTTGGGGGGATTTTGGGATATTTTGGGGTATTTTAGTCACCGTTGACGTGCGCCTCCAGCGCGCCCTCAAGGAACTCCCAAAACCTCCATGAAACCTCCCAAAACCTCAACTCCAACCCCAAATTCCCGCGTTTTTGGGTTTTTTGGGCTGTTTTTGGGTATTTTGGGTTATTTTGGGTTATTTTGGGGGGATTTTGGGATATTTTGGGATATTTTGGGATACTTTGAGTTATTTTGGGGGGATTTTGGGATATTTTGGTTTTTGGGCTATTTTGGGATATTTTGTGATATTTTGGGGGGATTTTGGGGTGTTTTGGTCACCGTTGACGTGCGCCTCCAGCGCGCCCTCAAGGAACTCCCAAAAACCCCCAGGAAACCTCCCAAAACCTCAACTCCAACCCCAAATTCCCGTTTTTTTGGGTTTTTTTGGGCTGTTTTTGGGTATTTTGGGATATTTTGGGTTATTTTGGGGGGATTTTGGGGCGTTTTGTCACCGTTGACGCGCGCCTCCAGCGCGCCCTCAAGGAACTCCCAAAACCTCCATGAAACCTCCCAAAACCTCAACTCCAATCCCAAATTCCCGCGTTTTTGGGTTTTTTTGGGCTGTTTTTGGGCCTTTTGTGATATTTTGTGATATTTTGGGGGGATTTTGGGATATTTTGGGCACCGTTGACGCGCGCCTCCAGCGCGCCCTCAAGGAACTCCCAAAACCCCCAGGAAACCTCCCAAAACCTCAACTCCAACCCCAAATTCCCGCGTTTTGGGGTTTTTTTGGGGTGTTTTTGGGTATTTTGGGATATTTTGGGGGGATTTTGGGATATTTTGGGATATTTTGGTCACCATTGACGTGCGCCTCCAGCGCGCCCTGCATGAACTCCCAAAAACCCCCAAGAAACCTCCCAAAACCTCAACTCCAACCCCAAATTCCCGTTTTTTTGGGTTTTTTTGGGCTGTTTTTGGGTATTTTGGGGGGATTTTGGGATATTTTGGTCACCGTTGACGTGCGCCTCCAGCGCGCCCTCAAGGAACTCCCAAAACCCCCAAGAAACCTCCCAAAACCTCAACTCCAACCCCAAATTCCCGTTTTTTTGGGTTTTTTTGGGCTGTTTTTGGGTATTTTGGGCTATTTTGGGGGAATTTTGGGTTATTTTGGGGCGTTTTGTCACCGCTGACGTGCGCCTCCAGCGCGCCCTGCATGAACTCCCAAAACCTCCATGAAACCTCCGAAAACCTCAACTCCAACCCCAAATTCCCG
>NW_024504632.1:16670-21253 GCF_017590055.1 Onychostruthus taczanowskii
CCTCCAGCGCGCCCTCAAGGAACTCCCAAAAACCCCCAAGAAACATCCCAAAACCTCAACTCAACCCCCAAATTCCCTTTTTTTTGGGTTTTTTTGGGCTATTTTGGGATATTTTGGGTTATTTTGGGGGGATTTTGGGATATTTTGGGATATTTTGCGATATTTTGGGATATTTTGGTCACCGTTGACGTGCGCCTCCAGCGCGCCCTCAAGGAACTCCCAAAACCCCCAGGAAACCTCCCAAAACCTCAACTCCAACCCCAAATTCCCGCGTTTTTGGGTTTTTTTGGGGTGTTTTGGGGTATTTTGGGATATTTTGGGATATTTTGGGGGGATTTTGGGGTATTTTGGTCACCGTTGACGCGCGCCTCCAGCGCGCCCTGCATGAACTCCCAAAACCCCCAGGAAACCTCAACTCCAACCCCAAATTCCCGCGTTTTTTGGGGTTTTTTGGACTGTTTTTGGGTATTTTGGGTTATTTTGGGTTATTTTGGGGTATTTTGGGATATTTTGGGGCGTTTTGTCACCGTTGACGTGCGCCTCCAGCGCGCCCTGCATGCGCTTCTGGGCGATGTTGGGCCGGATGTAGAGATCCTTCAGCTTGGGGTTGCTGCGGTTGAGGTTGATGACCAGCGAGTCCTGCTTGACGATGCCCTGCGGACACGGACAGCCCGCTGACCACTGGGTGACCACTGACCACTGGGTGACCACTGGGTGACCACTGGGTGACCACTGACCACTGGGTGACCCCTCAGTGACCACTCAGTGACCACTGGGTGACCACTGGCCACTGGGTGACCACTGGGTGACCACTCAGTGACCACTGACCACTGGGTGACCACTGGCCACTGGGTGACCACTGACCACTGGGTGACCACTGGGTGACCACTGGGTGACCACTGGCCACTCAACGGCCAATGATCGGTCAATGTCCACCCAATGACCCCTCAGTGACCACTGGGTGACCACTGGCCACTGGGTGACCACTGGGTGACCACTGGGTGACCCCTGGCCACTCAACGGCCAACGATCGCTCCAGGAACTTTTAGTGACTGCTCAATGGCCACTCAATGACACTCAATGACCATTCATTGATCGGTCATTGACCACTCAACGATCGCTCAATGACCATTCATTGACCACTCAATGACCACTCAATGACCATTCATTGACCATTCAATGATCGCTCATTGGCCGTTCATTGACCAACCAATGTTCACTCAATGTCCGCTCACTGACGGACCACTGACCACTCAATGACCACTCAATGACCATTCACTGACCACTCAATGACCACCCAATGACCATTCACTGACCACTCAATGATCACTCAATGATCGCTCAATGACCATTCATTGACCACTCAATGACCATTCATTGGCCACTCAATGACCATTCATTGGCCGTTCATTGACCATGCAATGTCCACTCAATGTTCGCTCACTGACTGACCACTGACCACTCAAGGATCGCTCAATGACCATTCATTGGCCACTCAATGACACTCAATGACCATTCATTGACCACTCAACAATCGCTCATTGACTGTTCATTGACCATTCATTGACCAACCAATGTCCACTCAATGTCCACTCACTGACTGACCACTGACCACTCAATGACCATTCATTGGCCATTCATTGACCATTCAATGATGGCTCATTGGCCGTTCATCGGCCATTCAATGTCCACTCAATGTCCACTCACTGACTGACCACTGACCACTCAATGACCATTCATTGGCCATTCATTGACCACTCAATGATTGCTCACTGGCCGTTCATCGACCAACCAATGTCCACTCAATGTCCACTCACTGACTGACCACTGACCACTCAATGACCACTCAGTGACGATTCATTGACCATTCAATGATCTCTCGTTGGCCGTTCATCGACCAACCAATGTCCACTCAATGTCCACTCACTGACTGACCACTGACCACTCCCTGACCCCCGGGGTGACCCCAGGTGACCCCGGGGTGACCTCACCTCCTTCTCCTTCTCCTCGGCCTCGCGCGTCTTGTAGCGTTTCTGCACCTCCTTGATGATGCGGAACGCGTTCTGCAGGTTCAACGCCGGCACCGTCGACTCGCCCGGCGGCTTCAGGTTGGACGCCCGGTAGGTGCTGCGGACAGAGTGACCGCCGGGTGACCGCCGGGTGACCGCGCTGACCGGGGCGGGGCCAGGGGGGGGCGGGGCGGGCTCACGCACATCTCCTTGACGAAGGTGGCCTCGGGGTTGGGGAAGATGTTGCCCTCGTTGCGGCCCAGCGCGCTGCCCGGGCAGAAGAAGTTGATGCGCAGGTAGGTGTAGTCGCCCTCCACGGACATGCTGATGTTCTGGGGGAAAAAACGGAGATTTTGGGTCAGGGAGGGAAAAAATGGGAGTTTGGGGGGAAAAAATGTGATTTTGGTGTCCACTCAATGTCCACTCACTGACTGACCACTGACCACTCCCTGACCCCCGGGGTGACCCCAGGTGACCCCGGGGTGACCTCACCTCCTTCTCCTTCTCCTCGGCCTCGCGCGTCTTGTAGCGTTTCTGCACCTCCTTGATGATGCGGAACGCGTTCTGCAGGTTCAACGCCGGCACCGTCGACTCGCCCGGCGGCTTCAGGTTGGACGCCCGGTAGGTGCTGCGGACAGAGTGACCGCCGGGTGACCGCCGGGTGACCGCGCTGACCGGGGCGGGGCCAGGGGGGGGCGGGGCGGGCTCACGCACATCTCCTTGACGAAGGTGGCCTCGGGGTTGGGGAAGATGTTGCCCTCGTTGCGGCCCAGCGCGCTGCCCGGGCAGAAGAAGTTGATGCGCAGGTAGGTGTAGTCGCCCTCCACGGACATGCTGATGTTCTGGGGGGAAAAACACGGAGATTTTGGGGTGAAAAACGGAGATTTTGGGTCATGGAGTTAAAAAAATGGGGATTTGGGGGGAAAAATGGGATTTTGGGTGGAAAAAATGGAGATTTGGGGGGAAAAAATGGGGGTTTGATGTGCAGGTTGGTGTAGTCGCCCTCCACGGACATGCTGATGTTCTGGGGGGAAAAACACAGAGATTTTGGGGTGAAAAAATGGAGATTTGGGGGGAAAAAATGGGGGTTTGATGTGCAGGTTGGTGTAGTCGCCCTCCACGGACATGCTGATGTTCTGGGGGGAAAAACACGGAGATTTTGGGGTGAAAAACGGAGATTTTGGGTCAGGGAGTTAAAAAAATGGGGGTTTGGGGGGAAAAATGGGATTTTGGGTGGAAAAAATTGAGATTTTTTGGGGAAAAAATGGGGGTTTGATGTCAGGTTGGTGGAGTCGCCCTCCACGGACATGCTGATGTTCTGGGGGAAAAAACACGGAGATTTTGGGCTGAAAAACGGAGATTTTGGGGTGAAAAACAGAGATTTTGGGGTGAAAAATGGAGATTTTGGGTCAAGGAAGAGAAGAAATGGGGGTTTGGGGTGAAAAACTGGGGATTTGGGTCAGGGGGAGGGGGTGGGGCCGCCCTCCACTGACACGCCGATGTTCTGGGTAGAAAAAAGGCAATTTTGGGTCAAGGTTTGGGGTGAAAAAAGAGGATTTTGGGTTTCCCTGCCAAGTCAGCCATTTCCCAACCCTGTTTTCCCCCATTTTCCCCCGCCCCACCCCCGGCTCTCCCCACTCCATTTCTGGGGTAAATTCTGGGGTAAATCCCGGGGATTTTGGGTTTTTCGAGCAATTTTGGCATTTCTGGGGTCAATGGTGAGTTTTTTTGGGGTTTCTCAGCTACCTCACCCATTTCCCCCCCCCCCTTTTTCCCATTTCCCCCCCGTTTTCCCCCATTCTCCCCACTCCATTTCTGGGGTAAATTCTGGGGTAAATCCCGGGGATTTTGGGTTTTTCGAGCAATTTTGGCATTTCTGGGGTCAATGGTGAGTTTTTTTGGGGTTTCTCAGCTACCTCACCCATTTCCCACCCCCCCTTTTTCCCATTTCCCCCCCGTTTTCCCCCATTTTCTCCCGGTTTTCCCCCATTTTCCCTCCGTTTTTTCCCATTTCTCACTTTTTTCTCCCCAATTCTCACTGCCCCCCCCCGCGCATTCCCGCTTTTCCCTGGCGCATTCCCAAATTTCCCCCTTTTTTCCCCAAATCTTCCCCCCCTTTCCCCCCGGTTTTTTGGCCATTTTTCCCCCATTTTATCCCATTTTTTCCCATTTTTTGCTGATTTCTCCTCCGTTTTTTCCCAATTTTCCCATTTTTCTCCCCAATTCTCCCCGCCCCCCCCGCGCATTCCCGCTTTTCCCTGGCGCATTCCCAAATTTCCGGCCGCGGCCGCTCCCCGGCGGCGCGCACAGAGCTCCCTCTGTGCTCCCGGAATTTTGGGAGCCTCCCGCGGGAATTTGGGCAGCGCCATTTCGGGAACGGAATTTTTTGGGAACGGAATTTTTTGGGAACGGCCGCGCGGCTCCTCCTGCAAAAATTCCCCAAAATCCGCCCCAAAAATGCGGGATTTGGGGATTTTGGGGGGTCCAGGGGGGGATCCCAAAATTTGGGGGTCTCAAAATCCCAAAATTCCACCCCAAAACCCCAAATTCCCCCCCCCCCAAATCCCAATTTTT
>NW_024504632.1:22016-23395 GCF_017590055.1 Onychostruthus taczanowskii
GCCCCACCCCCGACTCCCCCCGGCTCCATTTTTGGGGCAAATCCTGGGGATTTTGGGGTTTTTCAAGCACTTTTGGTGGTTTTTCCTGTCAATTTTGTCTTTCCCAGCTACCTCACCCATTTCCCACCCCCCATTTTCAATTTTTCCCTCCGTTTTCCCCCCGTTTCCTCCCGCCCCACCCCCGCTCCGTTTTTGGGGCGAATCGCGGCGATTTCGGACCTTGATGGTGGCGATGTGGAAGGGCGTGGCGATGCCGAAGACCGGCATGATGACGCTCTCGTACTTCTTGTCGATGTAGATCTTCATCTCGCGCACGTGCGGCTCCTTGGGCAGCAGCGCCGCGCTCTTGTACGACACGTTGGACTTGCGCGCCCTGGAAACGGGGAGAAAACCGCCGGGTTTGGGAAAAACGGGGACGAAACGGCCGGGTTTGGGAAAAACGGGGAGGAAACGGCCGGGTTTGGGAAAAGGGGGGAGGGAACGGCCGGGTTTGGGAAAAACGGGGAGGAAACGGCCGGGTTTGGGAAAAACGGGGAGGAAACGGCCGGGTTTGGGAAAAACGGGGAGGAAACGGCCGGGTTTGGGAAAAACGGGGAGGAAACGGCCGGGTTTGGGAAAAACGGGGAGGAAACGGCCGGGTTTGGGAAAAACGGGGAGGAAACGGCCGGGTTTGGGAAAAACGGGGAGGAAACGGCCGGGTTTGGGGGGCAGGAACTGGGGCAGGAATTGGGGAATTTGGGGCAGGAATTTGGGACACAAATTGGGGCAGGAATTCGGGAATTTGGGGCAGAAAGTGGGAATTTGGGCAGGAATTTGGGACAAGAATTGGGAATTTGGGGCAGGAATTGGGGCAGGAATTGGGGGAATTGGGGCAGGAATTTGGGCAGGAATTGGGGCAGGAATTGGGAATTTGGGGCAGGAATTGGGAATTTGGGGCAGGAATTGGGAATTTGGGGCAGGAATTTGGGGCACGAATTGGGAATTTGGGGCAGGAACTGGGGCAGGAATTGGGGAATTTGGGGCAGGAATTTGGGACACAAATTGGGGCAGGAATTCGGGATTTGGGGCAGGAATTGGGAATTTGGGGCAGGAATCGGGGCAGGAATTTGGGGCAGAAATTGGGGAATTTGGGGCAGAAACTAGGAATTTGGGCAGGAATTTGGGGCAGGAATTGGGAATTTGGGACAAGAATTGGGAATTTGGGCAGGAATCTGTGCCCCAATCAGGCCAAGGGGACAGGAGGAGGGGCAGGCCGGGGGGCCCGGGCGGTTTTGGGGTGATTTCGGGTACTTTTGGGTCTGCTGCTCCCCGCGCTGCTCCGTCAGGCGCCGCCGCGCGTCCTCGTTCAGCTGCGTGGCCAGCTCCTTCTGGTGGGCCCG
>NW_024504633.1:0-426 GCF_017590055.1 Onychostruthus taczanowskii
ATTCCCAAAATTCCCAAAAATCCCCATCCCAAAAATTGGGAAAATCCCCAAAAAAACCCCCAAAAATCTGTAAGAAAATGGGGAAAAATCGATAAAAATTCAAATTTTTAACTAAAAATTCCAAATTTGGGATCCCCCAAAATCCAAAAATTCCCAAAATTCCCAAAATCCCAAAAATTCAATTCCAAAAATTGGGAAAATCCAAAAAACCAGAAAAAAATTGGGAAAAATGGAAGAAAAACTCCAAAAAATGGGGAAAAATCCCCCCAAAATTCCAATTTTTTAAATGAAAATTCCCAAATTCCCAAAAATCTGAATCCCCAAATTTGGGAAATCCCAAAAAACCCCAAAAATCCCCAAAAAAAACCCAAAAAAAAACGAAAAAAGGGAAAAAAATCGTCAAAAATGGGGAAAAAAATTTAAAAA
>NW_024504634.1:0-426 GCF_017590055.1 Onychostruthus taczanowskii
AAGTATAAAAGCACACTGCAACAGGGATCATACTTGGACTGTACTGGGTTTGCATTGACATCATACTGGGATCATACTGGGTGTGAGTAGGAGCCTGTGGGGGGCAATTGAGTCCATTATAGGGGCAAATGGGATATACTGGGAGTGACTGGGATTATGCTGACAGTGACTGGGAGCAGCTGGGAGCAACTGGGAGGAACTGGGAATGGCTGGCTGCATGCTGGGGGTGATTGGAAACATCTGGGATTCTACTGGGATCAACTGGGATCATCCTGGCAGTGAGTGCCACTACACTGAGGCTGACTGGGAGTGCTAGGGAGCAAATGGGATCATACTGGAAGGAACTGGGAGTGACTGGCAACATGCTGGAGGGAACTGGGATACACTTGGAGATACTATGAGTGACTGGAACAAAAGTGAGGGTGA
>NW_024504635.1:0-426 GCF_017590055.1 Onychostruthus taczanowskii
CGTTCCCATTCCCGAGCCCATTCCCGGCCCCGTCTCCTGTGGGTCCCATCCCCGGCTCCACCCGCAGCTTCTCCTCCCGCCTCGGCCCCATTCCCGATCCCATTCCCGGCTCCCCTTCCCATTCCCGATCCCATTCCCGATCCCATTCCCGATCCCATTCCCGATCCCATTCCCGATCCCATTCCCGATCCCATTCCCGTTCCTAATCCCATTCCCGGCCCTATCCCCTCCCTGAGTTTCACCCCCGGCTCCACCCGCAGCTGCAGCGGCTGTCCCCCATTCCCGGCTCCCCGATCCCATTCCCGATCCCATTCCCGATCCCATTCCCGTTCCTAATCCCATTCCCGGCCCCATCCCCTCCCTGAGTTTCACCCCCGGCTCCACCCGCAGCTGCAGCGGCTGTCCCATCCCTGTCCCCATCCCTGT
>NW_024504636.1:0-426 GCF_017590055.1 Onychostruthus taczanowskii
GGGATGAGGCTCCAGCCCCACTCCCAAGTACCACAGCCTGTGCACCTACACAGCTATGGATGTGCTAATACAGGAAATTAAAGGAATACTTTAAGAAACATTTGAGACAATAGTCAGCAAATGCACAAACTGACGTGACCACACTCAGTGTAAGAGGGAAACAGTAACTGGAAGCAAGGAGCTCAGTCAGAGTGACTGACTGGGAAATACCCACAGAGAAGTGACCCAAGGAGCTGCACATGGGCACAGTGTCCCTGTCACACACAGCATGGCGCTGTAAGGTGTAAAACCATTGCTGAGTGCAGCCTGGGCTCCATGAGCTGCAATCCCAGGGGCAAAGTGACTTCTGACTTCAGCCAAGGGTTCTTCAGACATGACCACAATCAGCAATTGAAAACCTGGTTTACCACCCCTAAATCAGGCACA
>NW_024504637.1:0-426 GCF_017590055.1 Onychostruthus taczanowskii
TGGGGGGGAAATTCGGGGATTTGGGGGAAAATTCAGGGAAAATTGTGGTGATTTGGGGGGAAATTTGGGGGATTTTGGGGAAATTTGGGGAAATTTGGGGATTTTGGGAGGATTTGGGGGGGAAATTCGGGGATTTGGGGGAAAATTCAGGGAAAATTGTGGTGATTTGGGGGGAAATTTGGGGGATTTTGGGGAAATTTGGGGAAATTTGGGGATTTTGGGAGGATTTGGGGGAAATTTGGGGATTTGGGGGGAAATTCAAGGAAAATTGTGATTTGGGGGGAAATTTGGGGAAAATTCAGGGGATTTTAGGGGTTTTTGGGGATTTTTGGGAAATTCGGGGGAAAATTTGGGGGATTTGGGGGAAATTCACGGAAAAATTTGGGGATTTTGTGGAAATTTGGGCTGATTTTGGGGCGGTTTTTA
>NW_024504638.1:0-426 GCF_017590055.1 Onychostruthus taczanowskii
GGGGACCCCGAAACTGGGGGGTACCCCGAAACCTGGGGTGTACCCCTAAACCTGGGGGGGCTGCGGTACCCCAAAACTGGGGCTGGGGGTGCCTCAACAGCCCGCTCTGGTGAGTCGGGGGGACCCCGAAACCTGGGGGGGCACCCCAAAACCTGGGGGGACTGGGGGCACCTCAACGGCCCGCTCTGGTGAGTCGGGGGGACCCCAAAACCCAGGGGGATCTCAACACCCCCCTCTGGTGAGTGGGAGGCTGGGGGGGGTCCTGGGGGGTGATTTTGGGGTGCTGATGCCGTTTTTGGGGTGCCAGTGCCCATTTTGGGGTGCCCTTTGCAGCATCCTGAGTTACCTGTCGGGGCTCACCTGGTTCCTGCTGCTGCCGGCCCTGGCCCCCCGCATATTTTTGGGGTGTCAGTGCCCATTTTGGGG
>NW_024504639.1:0-426 GCF_017590055.1 Onychostruthus taczanowskii
GGGTTCTGGGGGGATTCGGAGGGAATTGGGCTGCTCTGAGGGGATTTCTGAGGGGAATTGGGGGCCCTGAGGGGGTTTCTGAGGGAATTGGGCGGTTCTTAGGGGAATTGGGGGGTCCTGAGGGAGGTTTCTGAGGGAATTGGGGGGGTCCTTAAGGGGTTTCTGAGGGAATTGGGGGGTTCTGAGGGAATTGGTGGGTTCTGAGAGGGGTCCTGAGGGAACTGGGGGATCCCGAGGGGGTATTGAGGGGAACTGGCGGTTTCTGAGGGGAATTGGGGTCTTCTGGGGGGATTCTGAGGGAATTTGGGGTCCTGAAAGAATTTGGGGGGTCCTGAGGCGGTTTCAGAGGGGAATTGGGGGGTCCTGAAGGGGTTTCTGAGGGAACTGGGGCGTCCTGAGGGGAATTGGGGGGTTCTGGGGGGATTC
>NW_024504640.1:0-426 GCF_017590055.1 Onychostruthus taczanowskii
CTAATTTACGTAAGGTCTATATTTATATTAATTTCGTTAATTATTTTACTTCTCATTTATCATTTATAATATAAATTTACATAAATTATGCATGTAAAGGAATATCAATATGGAAATATAAATTATAATAATGCAAATGAATAAGATATATAAATATAAATTATAATTAATAGAAAGGATATTATAATTAGAATATTATTGATTAAAACGGGATTAAAGAGGAATAAAACAGAATTAAAAGCCTTAAAATATAAAATATGTACGTACAAATAAATTTGGGGAATTTTGGGGAAATTTGGGGGAATTTTGGGGAAATTTGGGGAATTTTGGGGAAAAATTTGGGGAAAAATTTGGGGAAATTTGGGACAAATTTTGGGGAAATTTTGGGGGAAATTTGTGGGGAATTTGGGTGAAATTTTGGGGAAA
>NW_024504641.1:0-426 GCF_017590055.1 Onychostruthus taczanowskii
CTGCTGGGGGACTTCAGCCACCCTGCACACACTGGAAAAGTAGCTGTAGGCAATCCTTGAGATTCCTGGAATGCATGGAGGATAAACTCCTGACCCAGGAAGCAGAGAGCCCTACAACAGCAGAGGCGCCACCTGGATCAACACATGGGGGCTAATGGGGAATGTCAAGCTAGGAGGCAGCCTGGGAGGCAGTGATCATGCTGTGGTGGAATTCGCAGTCCTGAGGGATATGGGTCAGGAAAGGGGTCAAGAGAGGCCCCTGAACTTTGGGAAAGCAGACTTTCAGCTTTTCAGGGACATAGTCAATGAGACTGCCTGGGAGACTGCCCTCATGGACAAAGGAGAGGAATAGAGTTGGCAAATCTCCACAAGAAAGCAAGAGCTTGCAGTCCCCAGGAACAAGGAATCAGACAGGGAAGGCAGGAG
>NW_024504642.1:0-426 GCF_017590055.1 Onychostruthus taczanowskii
GGGTCCTGGGTGGGATTTTGGGGTCTCTGAGGGGAATTTGGGGGTTTAGAGGGGGAACTTGGGGGTCTCCATGGGGGATTTTGGGGGTCCCTGAGGGGAATTTTCAGGTTTTCTGAGGAGGGAATTTTGGGATTCCTGAGGGGAGAATTTGGGGATTTTGAGGGGGGATTTTGGGGTCTTTGAGAGGAATTTGGGGATCTTTGAGGAGGAATTTGGGGGATCCTGAGGGGGATTTTGGGGGATCCTGAGGGGGATTTTGGGGTCTTTGAGAGGAATTTGGGGATCCTGAGGGAGGATTTTGGGGTCTTTGAGCGGGAATTTGGGGGATCCTGAGGGGGAATTTTTGAGGTCCCTGAGGGCGGAATTTGGGGGCTCTTTAAGGGAAAATTTGGGGATCCCTGAGGGCGGAATTTGGGGATCCATGAG
>NW_024504643.1:0-2775 GCF_017590055.1 Onychostruthus taczanowskii
CGACAGCGTGCAGGCCGCCCGCAACGCCGCGTGCGCGGCCGGGCGCTACAACGAGCAGCCCGACGACGCGGTGCCCAACTACCCCAAGCGCGCGTGCCGCTTCGAGCGCTCGCGCCTCGGGCCCTGCGCCGGCCTCGGCCCCCACGGCGACTACGGCTACGGCAGCGGCCGGCCCTGCGTGCTCGTCAAGGTCAACCGGGTGAGCGCGCCAGCTGGGAGCACTGGGAGCACTGGGAGAAGGACTGGGAGCACTGGGGAGGGGCTGGGTCAGGTATTGGGTCTTGTGGTTGTGTTTAATGGGACTGGGAGCACTGGGAGGGACTGGGAGAGGGGCTGGGAAGGACTGGGAGCACTGGGGAGGGGCTGGGGCAGGTATTGGGGCTTGTGGTTGTGTTTAATGGGACTGGGAGCACTGGGAGGGACTGGGAGAGGGGCTGGGAAGGACTGGGAGCACTGGGGAGGGGCTGGGGCAGGTATTGGGGCTTGTGGTTGTGTTTAATGGGACTGGGAGCACTGGGAGGGACTGGGAGAGGGGCTGGGAAGGACTGGGAGCACTGGGGAGGGGCTGGGGCAGGTATTGGGGCTTGTGGTTGTGTTTAATGGGACTGGGAGCACTGGGAGGGACTGGGAGAGGGGCTGGGAAGGACTGGGAGCACTGGGGAGGGGCTGGGGCAGGTATTGGGGCTTGTGGTTGTGTTTAATGGGACTGGGAGCACTGGGAGGGACTGGGAGAGGGGCTGGGAAGGACTGGGAGCACTGGGGAGGGGCTGGGGCAGGTATTGGGGCTTGTGGTTGTGTTTAATGGGACTGGGAGCACTGGGAGGGACTGGGAGAGGGGCTGGGAAGGACTGGGAGCACTGGGGAGGGGCTGGGGCAGGTATTGGGGCTTGTGGTTGTGTTTAATGGGACTGGGAGCACTGGGAGGGACTGGGAGAGGGGCTGGGAAGGACTGGGAGCACTGGGGAGGGGCTGGGGCAGGTATTGGGGCTTGTGGTTGTGTTTAATGGGACTGGGAGCACTGGGAGGGACTGGGAGAGGGGCTGGGAAGGACTGGGAGCACTGGGGAGGGGCTGGGGCAGGTATTGGGGCTTGTGGTTGTGTTTAATGGGACTGGGAGCACTGGGAGGGACTGGGAGAGGGGCTGGGAAGGACTGGGAGCACTGGGGAGGGGCTGGGGCAGGTATTGGGGCTTGTGGTTGTGTTTAATGGGACTGGGAGCACTGGGAGGGACTGGGAGAGGGGCTGGGAAGGACTGGGAGCACTGGGGAGGGGCTGGGGCAGGTATTGGGGCTTGTGGTTGTGTTTAATGGGACTGGGAGCACTGGGAGGGACTGGGAGAGGGGCTGGGAAGGACTGGGAGCACTGGGGAGGGGCTGGGGCAGGTATTGGGGCTTGTGGTTGTGTTTAATGGGACTGGGAGCACTGGGAGGGACTGGGAGAGGGGCTGGGAAGGACTGGGAGCACTGGGGAGGGGCTGGGGCAGGTATTGGGGCTTGTGGTTGTGTTTAATGGGACTGGGAGCACTGGGAGGGACTGGGAGAGGGGCTGGGAAGGACTGGGAGCACTGGGGAGGGGCTGGGGCAGGTATTGGGGCTTGTGGTTGTGTTTAATGGGACTGGGAGCACTGGGAGGGACTGGGAGAGGGGCTGGGAAGGACTGGGAGCACTGGGGAGGGGCTGGGGCAGGTATTGGGGCTTGTGGTTGTGTTTAATGGGACTGGGAGCACTGGGAGGGACTGGGAGAGGGGCTGGGAAGGACTGGGAGCACTGGGGAGGGGCTGGGGCAGGTATTGGGGCTTGTGGTTGTGTTTAATGGGACTGGGAGCACTGGGAGGGACTGGGAGAGGGGCTGGGAAGGACTGGGAGCACTGGGGAGGGGCTGGGGCAGGTATTGGGGCTTGTGGTTGTGTTTAATGGGACTGGGAGCACTGGGAGGGACTGGGAGGGACTGGGAGAGACTGGGAGCACTGGGAGCACTGGGAGGACTGGGAGGGACTGGGATGGACTGGAAGGGACTGGGAGAGGGGTTGGGGGCGGGTAATGGGCGGTGTAAGTGTGTTTAATGGGACTGGGATGGACTGGGAGCACTGGGAGAGGGGCTGGGTCGGGTATTGGGTCTTGTGGTTGTGTTTCATGGGACTGGGAGGGACTGGGAGAGACTGGGAGCACTGGCAGGACTGGGAGGGACTGGGAGAGGGGCTGGGGGCGGGTAATGGGTCTTGTGGTTGTGTTTAATGGGACTGGGAGGGACTGGGAGAGACTGGGAGCACTGGGAGGACTGGGAGGGACTGGGAGAGGGGCTGGGTCGGGTATTGGGTCTTGTGGTTGTGTTTCATGGGACTGGGAGGGACTGGGAGAGACTGGGAGCACTGGGAGGACTGGGAGGGACTGGGAGAGGGGCTGGGGGCGGGTAATGGGTCTTGTGGTTGTGTTTAATGGGACTGGGAGGGACTGGGAGAGACTGGGAGCACTGGGAGGACTGGGAGGGACTGGGAGAGGGGCTGGGTCGGGTGTTGGGTCTGGTGGTTGTGTTTAATGGGACTGGGAGGGACTGGGAGAGACTGGGAGCACTGGGAGGACTGGGAGGGACTGGGAGAGGGGCTGGGTCGGGTATTGGGTCTTGTGGTTGTGTTTCATGGGACTGGGAGGGACTGGGAGAGACTGGGAGCACTGGGAGGACTGGGAGGGACTGGGAGAGGGGCTGGGGGCGGGTAATGGGTCTTGTGGTTGTGTTTAATGGGACTGGGAGGGACTGGGAGCACTGGGAGGGACTGGG
>NW_024504643.1:3102-9123 GCF_017590055.1 Onychostruthus taczanowskii
GACTGGGATCTCTGGGAGGTCTGGGAGGGACTGGGAGAGGGGCTGGGTGCGGGTAATGGGGCTTGTGGTTGTGTTTAATGGGACTGGGAGGGACTGGGAGAGACTGGGAGCACTGGGAGGACTGGGAGGGACTGGGAGGGACTGGGAGAGGGGGTGGGGGCGGGTAATGGATTGTGTTGTTGGGGTTAATGGGACTGGGAGGGACTGGGAGCACTGGGAGGGACTGGGAATGGGGCTGGGGGCAGGTAATGGGCCATGTAATTGTGTTTAGTGGGACTGGGAGGGACTGGGAGGGACTGGGAGCACTGGGAGCACTGGGAGGGACTGGGAGAGGGGCTGGGTCGGGTATTGGGTCTGGTGGTTGTGTTTAATGGGACTGGGAGGGACTGGGAGGGACTGGGAGCACTGGGAGGACTGGGAGGGACTGGGATGGACTGGAAGGGACTGGGAGAGGGGTTGGGGGCGGGTAATGGGCGGTGTAAGTGTGTTTAATGGGACTGGGATGGACTGGGAGCACTGGGAGAGGGGCTGGGTCGGGTATTGGGTCTTGTGGTTGTGTTTCATGGGACTGGGAGGGACTGGGAGAGACTGGGAGCACTGGGAGGACTGGGAGGGACTGGGAGAGGGGCTGGGGGCGGGTAATGGGTCTTGTGGTTGTGTTTAATGGGACTGGGAGGGACTGGGAGCACTGGGAGGGACTGGGGTGGTGTCTAGACTGGGATTGACTGGGAGGGACTGGGGGGCTGGGAGAACTGGGATGGACTGGGTTATACTGGGAGAGACTGGGAGAGGGGCTGGGTCGGGTGTTGTGTTGTGTCGTTGGGATTAATGGGACTGGGAGGGACTGGGATGGTGTACTGGTCTTCACTGGTTTATACCGGTTCATACTGGACCTTACTGGCTTATACTGGCCCATACTGGTCTCTACCGGTCCATACTGGTCCATACTGGTTTATACTGGTCCATACTGGTCTGTACTGGTCCATATTGGTCCATACTGGTCTGTACTGGTCCATACTGGTTCATACTGGTCCCTACTGGTCCCGCAGGTCATCAACTTCTTCCCGGGCAAGAACAAGAGCATCAACATCGTCTGCGCCGCCAAGGTGACGTCACTGTCCCCTCCCCGTGTCCCCAACCCCCCCGGTGTCCCCAGGTGTCCCCAGGTGTCACCTGGATTGTCCCCAGGTGTCCCCAGGTGTCACCTCTGGTGTCCCCTGTCACCTTCAGTGTCCCTCTTGTGTCACCTCAGGTGTCCCCAAATGTCCCCTCGTGGCACGTCCAGTGTCCCCAATGTCCCCTCAGTGTCACTGCAGGGTGTCCCCACAGTGTCCCCAATGTCCCCTTGGTGTCTCCCCAAAAATGTCCCAGAAATGTCTCCAGTGTCCCCATTGTCCCCAGTGTCCCCTTGGACTCTCCCCAAAAGTGTCCCCAATGTCCCCTCAATGTCCCCAGTGTCCCCAATGTCCCCAATGTCCCCATTGTCCCCCCATTGTCCCCTCATTGTCTCTTGTCTCTGCCCAGCGGCCCCGGACCAAGGGTGACCTGGTAAGGGGGGGAGAGGTCCCAAAATCTGCTCATTTCACCCCAAAATCCCATTAGAATTCCCAAAACTGGGGAGATTCACCCCAAAATCCCTCTAGGAACCCCAAAATCCCAGAGATTCAACCCAAAATCCCTCTAGGAACCCCAAAAGTCACTTAATTCACCCCAAAATTGCTCTAGGATCCCAAAATCTGCTGCTTTCCTCCCAAAATCCCTTTAGAATTCCCAGAATTGGGGAGATTCACCCCAAAATCATTCTAGGAATCCCCAAATGCCAGAGTTTCACCCCAGAATTCCTCTAGGATCCTCAAAATTCACATAATTCACCCCAAAATCTTTCTAGGAATCCCAAAATTCAATTTTGATCCCAAAATGCCTCTAGGAATCCCAAAATCTGCTTGTTTCATCCCAAAATTCCTTTAGGAATCCCAAAATCTGCTCGTTTCATTCCAAAATCCTTTAGAACTACAAAAATTGGGGCGATTCACCCCAAAATCCCTCTTGGAACCACAAAATCCTTCTAGGAATCCCAAAATCTGCTGATTTCACCCCAAAATCCCTCTAGGAACCCCAAAATCCCAGAGTTTCACCCCAAAAATCCTTCTAGGAATCCCAAAATCTGCTGATTTCACCCCAAAATCCCTCTAGGAACCCCAAAATCCCAGAGTTTCACCCCAAAAAATATTTGGGGTTGTCCTGGGAATGTTTTGAGGGTCCCAGGAATATTTGGGGGGGGTCCTGGTGCTATTTTGGGGTCATTTTGGGGGTCCCGGGGGTCTTTTTTGTTTGGGGGGGGTCAGGAAAGTTTTTAGGATCAGTTTTTGGGGTCCTGTGGCTGTTTTGGGGCCGTTTCACGGGGTTTTGGGGGGGATATCGGAGTGGGGGATTTTGGGGGGGGGTCGGACGGGGTGTCCCCCCCTCAGGGGACATTTGGGGACCCCCCCGTGTCCCCCCCCCAGCGCGAGGAGGACGCGGCCCTGCTGGGCCCCATGCAGCTCTTCCCCCCCAACGGCACCATCGACCTCATGTACTTCCCCTACTACGGGAAACGCGTCCACGTGAGCACCCCAAAACCCCCCCGGGGACCCCAAAAGCCGGCACCCCTCTGGGGGGGTGGGGGACACCCCGAAATCCCGCTGGGAGGGGGCTCGGGGGCGCCTGGGGTCCCCCAAAAGGGTTTTTTTGGGGTTATTTTAATGGGGAATTTGGGATTTTTCTTGGAGGTTTGGGATCTCCCCCAGGGGTTTTGGGGTTTTTTCCTGGAGGTTTGGGATGCCCTCAGGAAGCAATGGGGAGCCCCCAAAATTTGGAACACCTCTGGGGGGGTGGGGGAGACCCTGAAATCCTGCTGGGAGGGGGCTCGGGGGTGTCTGGGGTCCCCCAAAGGGGTTTTGGGGGAATTTTCTGGAGGTTTGGGGTCTCCCCAAAGGAGGTTTGGGGAGATTTCTGGAGGTTTGGGGTCCCTCCAAGGGGTTTTGGGGGGATTTTGGGGAAGTTTGGGGTCTCCCAAAGGGGTTTTGGGGGAATTTTCTGGAGGTTTGGGATCCACCTGGGCACACCTGGATCCCTTTTTGGGGGCATTTGGGAGTCCCCAGACACCTGAATTCCTGAAAATGAGATTTTTGGGATCTTCTGGACACCTGAATTCCTGGGAATTGGCATTTTGGGGATCCCCTGGACATCCAAATCCTTGGAAATTTGGATTTTGGGATCCCCTGTACACCCGTCCCTGGGAAATGGGAATTTGGGGATATCCTGGATATCCAAATCCTTGGAAATTGGGATTTTGGGATCCCCTGGACATCCAAATCCTTGGGAACGGGAATTTTGGGGATCACCTGGATGTCCAAATCCTTGGAAATCAGAATTTTGGGGATCCCCCGTACACCTGAATTCCTGGGAATGGGATTTTTAGGATCATCCGGGCATCCAAATCCTTGGAAATGGGAATTTTGGGGATCCCCTGTACACCCGTCCCCGGGAAATGGGAATTTGGGGATATCCTGGACATCCAAATCCTTGGAAATTGGAATTTTGGGGATCCCCTGTACACCCATCCCCGGAAAATGGGAATTTGGGGATATCCTGGACACCTCAATCCTTGGAAATTGGGATTTTGGGATCCCCTGGACACCTCAGTCCTTGGAAAAATTAGATTTTGGGATCCCCTGGACTCCTCAATCCTTGGAAATCGGGATTTTGGGATCCCCTGGACTCCTCAATCCTTGGAAATTGGGATTTTGGGATCCCCTGGACTCCTCAATCCTTGGAAATGGGGATTTTGGGATCCCCTGGACTCCTCAATCCTTGGAAATTGGGATTTTGGGATCCCCTGGACTCCTCAATCCTTGGAAATATTCGATTTTGGGATCTCCTTGTCACCTGAACCCCGGGAATCGCATTTCGGGGATCCCCGGGACACCCACCCCGGGAACTGGGATTTTGGGGATCCCCCAACCCCCCCAAAACCGAGACTATTTTCCCCCCCCGGCCCCCCTAAGCGCCCCCGTTTTCCCCCGCAGGTGAACTACACGCAGCCGGTGGTGGCCGTGCAGTTCTCCAACGCCACGGCCAACGTGGATCACCACGTGGAATGCCGCCTCAACGCCGCCGGGCTCCGCACCGACGACGAGCGCGACAAATTCGCCGGCCGCGTGGCCTTCCGCCTCCGCATCAACCGCGACTGACCCCGCCCGGAGCCCCCCGTAGCCCCCCGGCTCCGCCCCCGCCGCCGCCGCCGCCCCCCGCTCGGGTCTAATCGCCCGCCCCGCCCCCGTCGGGATGCTCCTAATCTGAGAATAATAAATGTACATAGATATTTTTTATATGATAAATCTATTAAACGGTGCAGTAGGGCCCTGGCTCGTCCGCTCCCGCCTCCCTCGTGGACCAAATGTTCGTGGTTTGTGCTCAGATTTGGGGTTGGGGAGGTTCGGGGTTGGGGTTGGGGAGTTTTGGGGAGTTTTGGGGGAGTTTGGAGGGTGATTGTTGATATTGGAGAGGGCAAGATGGCCGCCTGCCAAGATGGCCGCCGTGGGTGTGGGGATAAAGGACCAAGATGGCTGCCGTGGGTGTGCGGATAAGGATCAAGATGGCTGCCGTGGGTGCATGGATAAGGACCAAGATGGCCCCTGTGCATGAGGGAATAAGGACCAAGATGGCCGCTGTGCATGAGGGAATAAGGACCAAGATGACCACTGTGGTTGGGGGAATAAGGACCAAGATGGCTGCCGTGGGTGTGGGGATAAGGACCAAGATGGCCGCTGTGGATGAGGGGATAAGGATCAAGATGGCCACTGTGGGTGTGGGGATAAGGACCAAGATGGCTGCCTGCCAAGATGGCTGCCATGGGTGAAGGGATAAAGACCAAGATGGCCACCTGACAAGATGGCCGCCATGGGTGAGGGGATAAGGACCAAGATGGCCACCGTGGGTGTGGGGATGGGAACCAAGATAGCCGCCAGCACACCAAGATGGCCACCGTTGGTTGGGTAGTGGGGAGCAAGATGGCGGCCATGCTGCTTGATCAGGTTCAAGATGGCCGCCAGCGCACCAAGATGGCCGCCAGCAGCGGTGGGGATGGCAAACAAGATGGCCACCAGCACACCAAGATGGCCGCCACCGTGTGGGTGAGTCAGGAACAAGATGGCGGCAGACGGGGCAGGGTGGAGGCCAAGATGGCCGCCAATATGCAAATGAGCACCAAGATGGCCGACAAAAGCGCCGGATCTCCGGATTTCGGTGAAAATTTCGGGATTTTGGTGATTTTCGATGATTTTTTTTGTTCTTTTTGGTGATTTTTGGGTGGGTTTTGGGTGGTTTTGTCTTTTCCGGTTGATTTTTGGTGATTTTTTGGTTGTTTTCTTCGGGGTTTTTTGGGTTTTTTGGTGGTTTGGGGTGAGTTTTTGCTATTTTGGTCAATTTTGATGGTATTTGGTGACTTTTTTTTTTTTTTTTGGTATTTTTTGTCGGTTTTTGGTGGCTTTTTTTAAAATTTATTTGTTGATTTTTGGGTTTGATGATTTTTTTTTGGTCAATTCTGAGGGGTTTTTTTACATTTTTTGGGTTCATTTGTTGATATTTTGGGTTTATTTTATATTTTTTTTAATTTATTTTATTATTTTTTTGTGATTTTGGGGTTTATTTGATGATTTTTTGGGTTTATTTTATGTTTTTTTTGGGTTAATTTCTTGATATTTTGATGATTTTTTGGGTTCTTTTGGGTTCATTTGTTAATTTTTTGGGTTTATTTTATAATTTTTTGGTGATTTTTGGGTTCATTTGTTGATTTTTTGGGTTTATTTTATAAGTTTTTGGTGATTTTTGGGGTCATTTGTTGAGTTTTTGGGTTTATTTGATGACTTTTTGGTGATTTTTGGGTTTATTTTATAATTTTTTGGGTTCATTTATTGATTTTTTTGAGTTCATTTGTTGATATTTTGGTGATTGTTGGGTTCATTTGTTGATATTTTGGGT
>NW_024504644.1:0-426 GCF_017590055.1 Onychostruthus taczanowskii
GGGGACACGCGGGGGAACCCACGCGGCGTGACCCGCTCGGTGACACGCCGCCACCTCCTGTCACCCTGTCCCCGCTGTCACACTCGGGTCACACACGCACACGCACCGCGACACTGCCCCACGCTGCCACGCGCCGTGTCCCCACTGCCACCCGTGGGGGGGGGACACGCTGCCGCTGCCACCCGCGATGCCACCGCGGCCGCGATGCCACGCGCGATGCCGGGAGGGTCCCCACGCTCCACGAGGGTCCCCAAGCTCCACGAGGGTCCCCACGCGCCGTGACACGCTCCGGGAGGGTCCCCACGCTCCGGGATTGTCCCCAAACTCCACGAGGGTCCCCAAGCTCCAGGAGGGTCCCCACGCACCGTGACACGCTCCGGGGTTGTCCCCACTCTCCACGAGGGTCCCCACGCACCGTGACACGCT
>NW_024504645.1:0-426 GCF_017590055.1 Onychostruthus taczanowskii
AATTGCCCCTTTCCAGGGAATTTCCCCCCCCCACCCCCTTTTTAGGGATTTTCCGCCTTTTTTAGGGATATTTCTCCCCTTTTTTAGGGATTTTTTCCCCCTTGTTAGGGATTTCCCCCCCTTTTTTCGGGATTTTTTTCCCCCTTTTTAGGAATTTTTTCCCCCTTTTTAGGGTTTTTGCCCCCTTTTTCAGGGATTTTTCCCCCTTTTTTGGGGATGTTTCCCCCTTTTTTGTGGAATTTCCCCCTTTTTAGGAATTTTTTCCCTGATTCTTCCCCCTTTTTAGGAATTTTTTCCCCCATTTTTAGGGATTTCCCCCCCTTTTTTAAGGATTTTTCCCCCTTTTTTAGGGAATTTTCCCCTTTTTTATGGAATTTCCCCCTTTTTAGGAATTTTTTTCCCCATTTTTAGGGATTTCCCCCCTTT
>NW_024504646.1:0-426 GCF_017590055.1 Onychostruthus taczanowskii
CCCTGGGAGAAAAAGGCACTCCAGAAACTCCTGAAAATAAAAGATGACAAAATGACCACTAAAGAGGTGCAGAAGGAGCACTTGGAGAAGACAAAGCAAAGACAGGAAGAGGCCAAAAAAGCCCTGAAGGATCTGACAGAAATGCTCAAGAGCCGCAGCCACAGCCAGGATGCTCTGAGGGAGAAAGCAGAGACTCTGTGGCGAGCCATGGAGATTCCCAGAGAGTTCTGGCCACAGCCAAAGAAGCCCTTGGTGGATATGCTGGAGAGCATCCAGAAGCAGCAGGAGCAGCAGGAGCTGTCAGCAGGCAGGAAGGAGAACATCCCTGACACGGAGGTGCTGAGGCGGGCGTCAGGGGGACTGGCCCTGCAGGGCATCTACAGAACCAGCAGACCTGAAGATGTGCTGGCAAAGAGAGAGCAGCTC
>NW_024504647.1:0-425 GCF_017590055.1 Onychostruthus taczanowskii
AAAATTGGGGGAAAATTGGGAAAATTTAGGAAATATATGGGGAAAATTTGGAGGAAATTGGAGAAAAATTTGAAATAAAATGGGGGAAAATTTGGGGAAAAATTTGGGAAAAATTTGAGAAAAAATAGGAAAAATTTGGGATAAAATTGGGATTTAAAATGGGGAAAAATTGGGGAAAATTAGAGAAAAAAATAGGAAAAATTTAGGATAAAATTGGGAAAAATTTGGGAAAAAAATGGGAAAAATTCGGGAAAAATGGGAAAAATAAATTCAATTTTTTAGGGAATTTTGGGAGGTTTTTGGGGAATTTTTTAAGGAATATTTGAGAGTTTTTCAGCAATTTTTATGGAATTTTTGGTGATTTTTTTTCAGAATTTTTTTTCAGATTTTTTTGGAATTTTTTTTCCTAATTTTTTAGGATTTTT
>NW_024504648.1:0-425 GCF_017590055.1 Onychostruthus taczanowskii
TTTGGGGGGATTTTGAGTGATTTTTTTGCAGTTTTTTGGGTGATTTTTTTTGTAATTTTTTGGGGATTTTTTGGGATGACTTTCGGGGCGTTTTTGGGCATTTTTGGGGTCTCACCTTGGTCTCCTGGGCGATTTTGTTTTTCTGGTGCAGCAGGAACTCCACGATGGCCTCGCGCTCGTACAGGAACCCCTCGGGGCTGGGGAAATTGGGGCACCCCAAAATTATTGGGGCACCCCAAAATGATTGGGGGTCGGGGGAACAATCAACAGGAAATTTTGGGGATTTTTGGGGGGTTTTGGGTTGGCTTTAGGGGTTTTTGGGGGGTTTTAGGGGGATTTTTGGGGTGTTTTTAGGGATTTTTGGGGGGTTTTGAGGAGGTTATTGGAGATTTTTGGGAGTTTTTGGGGTGTTTTAGGGGGGTTTT
>NW_024504649.1:0-425 GCF_017590055.1 Onychostruthus taczanowskii
AAATCCCTATAAAACCGCCCCAAAATCTCATTAAACCCTCCCAAAAAATCCCACAAAAAATCCCCATAAAAGTTAAAAAAAATCTCCATAAAAATCCCCCAAAAATCCCATTAAATCCTCACCAAAATCCCGTAAAAATCCTATAAAATACCAAAAAAATCCCACGAAAATCTCATGTAAATCCCATTAAAACCCCCCCCAAAATCCCATAAAAATCTCATCAAAATCCCTCTAAAACCACATAAAAATCCCATAAAACTGCCCCAAAATCTCATTAAACCCCCCCAAAAAATCCCACAAAAATCCCCATAAAAGTTAAAAAAAAAAAATCCATAAAAAGCCCCCCAAAAATCCCATTAAATCCTCACCAAAATCCCGTAAAAATCCCATAAAATACCCAAAAATCCCACAAAAATCTCATGTAA
>NW_024504650.1:0-425 GCF_017590055.1 Onychostruthus taczanowskii
CTTACAGGAAGGTCACTGACAAGCTCTGCTGTCTTTAGGAATTCTGCCAGCCCCAGGAGGACATTTGACAATAGATTAGGGGTCCAGGGTTCTTCCTACAAGAGTTTCAATATAATTTGTGGGGATTTCTGTGTAGGCTGAATTCAGGCATGATGAAATTTTCAGTGATTTAAAACATCTTATTTGAGCATTTCATATAAGCTCCACAAGTATCAAGCCCTTTGCTCTTCATACACACTTGTATTTATTTTAACTCTTACTTGTCTCATTTAGAGGACAGAAAATACAGGGAACTCTGAGAGTCTGGAAATGATCTGAGTGTGGCGAACAAATGTGTGAGAGAACTGTGGAAGCATCAACTTTGCCATCAGCTCTCCACATTCAAATAAGTCTGGCTTCACAGCCTTGTGAGATCGCTCACTTGG
>NW_024504651.1:0-425 GCF_017590055.1 Onychostruthus taczanowskii
AAAAAATGTAATTGCTTTATTATGAATTTAGCAAGATACCATCCACAACTGAGGTGCAGTAACTTCAGGGTTTGTTCCTGATTTAGCTCAATACAGGTACTTACGTATAAAGGTAGATAAGAGTCTTGTCTTTCAAGGTAAGTCCTGACAGGATGACCTAAAAGGACACAGATGATTCCTACCCCATCTCACTGTGTAACAGTTCATCAGATTTGGTGATGAAATCAGAGGGGCTTGGTCATGCAGGAGCACTCTCTCATCTCTACCTGGAGAGCTCTAAGGTCTCATGTATTAAGTAAACATCACAGGACTCAGGAGTCCTTCAGTCAGTTACTGGGTAATTCCAACTTGATCCATTCACACATCCATGGACAAGTGGAGAAAAGGGAGCCCAGCAGGGGCTGTTTGTCTGTTAGCAGGTGGCT
>NW_024504652.1:0-425 GCF_017590055.1 Onychostruthus taczanowskii
AATTCAAAATATTCCCCCAAACCCCCCGGAATTCCCAGAATTCCCCAAAATTCCCGAATTCTGTCTCACCGCGGCCGCCCGGCGCAGCCTCTGCCGGGGCCGGGGGCTCCGGAGGCGCCCGCGGGGATCGGAGCGGAACCGGGAGAGCTCCCGGGAACCCCAAAACCCGCGGCACACAACGGGGGCTGCAGCGGGAAATTGGGGGAAATTGGGGGAAAATTGGGGAAAAAATCGGAAAATATCGGGGAAAATTTGGGGGAAAATTGGGGGAACTTTGGGGAAAATTGGGGAAAATTTGGGAAAAATTTGGGGAGAAATTGGGGGAAATTGGGGAAAAAATCGGAAAATATCAGGGAAAAATTGTTGGGGAAAAATTTGGGGGAATTGGGGAAAAATTAGGGGAAATTTGGGGAAATATCGGGGAA
>NW_024504653.1:0-425 GCF_017590055.1 Onychostruthus taczanowskii
AATGGGGGAAATGGGAATGGGGGAAATAAGAAATGGGGGATGGAAATGGGGAAAGGAAATGGGAAATGGGGGGAAATGGGAAATGGGGGAAATGGGAAATGGGAAATTGGAAATGGGGGAAATGGGGAAATGAAGGGGAAATAGGGGAAATGGGAAATGGGGGAAAGAGGGAATGGGGAAATGGGAAAGGGGGAAAGGGGAAATGGGGAAAAAGGAGGGAAATATGGGAAATATTGGGGGAATATAGGGGGAATGGGAAATGGGGGAAATGGGAAATATGGGGGAAATGGGAAATGGGGGAAATTGGAAAAGAGGAAATTGGGAAAATGGGAAATATGAGGGGAATGAGAAATGGGGGGAAATGGGGAAATGAGGGGGAAATGAGGGAAAAGGGGAAATGGAAATGGGGGAAAAGGGGAAATGGG
>NW_024504654.1:0-9824 GCF_017590055.1 Onychostruthus taczanowskii
TCCCATTTTCCCCATTTTTCCCATTCCTGTTATTCCTTTTATTCCCATTATTCCCATTTTCCCTAATCCCATTTTCCCCATTCCCAATATTCCCATTTTTCCCAATATTCCCATTCTTCCCATTCCCACTTTTCCCATTTTCCCATTTTTCCCATTCCTGTTATTCCCTTTATTCCCATTATTCCCATTTTCCCTAATCCCATTTTTCCCATTCCCAATATTCCCATTTTTCCCAATATTCCCATTCTTCCCATTCCCACTTTTCCCATTTTCCCATTTTTCCCATTCCTGTTATTCCCTTTATTCCCATTATTCCCATTTTCCCAAATCCCATTTTTCCCATCCCACTTTTCCCATATTCCCATTTTTCCCATTCCTGTTATTCCCTTTATTCCCATTCCAAAATTCCCCAAAAATTCCCCAAAATTCCCCAAAATTTCCCCAAATTCCCCCAAAATCCCCATTTTCCCATTTTCCCCATTCCTATTATTCCCTTTATTCCCTTTATTCCCATTTTTCCTTTTCCCATTTTCCCCATTTCCCCATTCCCCAAGATTCCCATTTTCCCCATTCCCAATATTCCCATTTTCCCCATTCCCAATATTCCCATTTTCCCCATTCCCAATATTCCCATTTTCCCCATTCCCAATATTCCCATTTTTCCCATTTTCCCCATTCCTGTTACTTCCTTTATTCCCAATATTCCCATTCCCATTATTCCCATTTTCCCCATTTTCCCCATTTCCTCCATTCCCAATATTCCCATTTTTCCCAATATTCCCATTTTTCCCACCATTCCCATTCCCTTTCCCAATTTCCCTGGATAAATTTGGGATCTCCAAGGCTTTTTCCATCCCCTAAAATTCCAGGATTCTTTTTCAAAATATTCCAGGATTTTCCAAGACCTCATTCACCAAAAATTGACCCAAAAATCGGGAAAAACCCCAAAATTCCCATTTTTTTTCTGGGATAATGAAGATTTTGTTTGGTCTTGGCAACCTCCAAGGGTTTTTCCAAGCCCAAAATTCCCAGATTTTTTTTTCCCTTTCCCAAATTTTCCTGGGATTTTTAACCCCCTCCTTCCCTCATCCCCCAGAATTTAACCCAAAAATGGGGAAAACCCCCAAAATTCCATTTTTTTTCTGGGATAATGAAGATTTTGGATGGACTTGGCCACCTCCAAGCCCAAAATTCCCAGATTTTTTTCCATTTCCCAAAATATTCTGGAATCTCCAAGACCTCATCCACCAGAATTTGACCCAAAAATTGGGAAAACCCCCAAAATTCCCATTTTTTTCCCTGGAATCACATGACCTTGGACAGATTTAGGAATTCCAGGAATATTTCCAAGCCCAAAATTCCCAGATTTTTTTCCCTTTTCCCAAATTTCCCTGGGATTTTTAACCCCCTCCTTCCCTCATCCACCAGAATTTAAACCCAAAAATCGGGAAAAACCCCAAAATTCCCTTTTTTTTTCCCTGGAATGGAAATTCCTTGGACGGATTTGGGAATTCCAGGGATTTTTCCTGGCCCAAAATTCCCAGATTTTTTTCCCTTTTCCCAAATTTTCCTTCAATTTCCAACACCCTCCATCCCTCATCCCCCAAAAATTGACCCAAAATCCCGGAAAACCCCCAAAATTCCCAGTTTTTTCCCTGCCTATCCTCTCATGGCACGGCCTGGGGCTGCTCCCGGCCTTTCCCCGAGCTCGGAATTCCGGCTTTTTCCCAGGAATTTCCCCGGGACGCGGCGGGGGCGGCGCTGCTGGAGCTGCTGGGGGCGCTGCTGCGGCGCCGGCGCGGCCCCCGCGGCCTGCAGGAGCTCTTTGCCGTGAGTGCCCCCGGGAATTCGGGAAATTCGGGAAATTTGGGAATTCTGGGAGCGGTTTTGGGAAGTTCGGTGATTTCGGGAGTCAGTCGGGGAATTATGATGGGATTTTTTGGGAATTATTTCGGGAATTCTGGGGATTTTTGGGAATTCTGGGAGCGATTTTGGGAATTTCAGTGATTTCGGGAGTCGGTTGGGGAATTATTTTGGGAATTCTGGGGGTTATTTTGGGAATTCTGGGAATTTTTTGGGGATTTCTGGGGTTATTTGGGGTGGAACAGGAATTATTTTGGGAATTCTAGGGATTTTTTGGGGATTTCTGGGAATTTTTGGGGAATTTCAGTGATTTCGGGAGTCGTTTGGGGAATTATTTTGGGGTTTTTTGGGGATTATTTTGGGAATTCTGTGATTTATTTTGGGAATTTCTGTGATTATTTGGGGTGGAACAGAAATTGTTTCGGGAATTCTGGGGATTTTTGGGGAATTTCTGGGATTATTTGGGGAGTAACGGGAATTATTTTGGGAATTTTTCCGATTATTTTGGGAATTCTGGGGATTTTTTGGGAATTCTGGGAGTTATTTTGGGAAGTTCAGGGATTTCGGGAGTCGCTCGTGGAATTATTTTGGGGTTTTTTGGGGATTATTTTGGGAATTCTGGGGATTTTTGGGGAATTTCAGTGATTTCGGGAGTCGTTCGGGGAATTATTTTGGGAATTTTGGCGATTGTTTTGGGATTTCTGGGAGTGATTTTGGGAAGTTCAGGGATTTTGGGAGTCGTTCGGGGAATTATTTTGGGTTTTTTGGGAATTTTTTGGGGATTTCTGGGATTATTTGGGGTGGAACAGGAATTATGTTGGGAATTCTGGGGGTTATTTTGGGAATTCTGGGGATTTTTGGGGAATTTCTGGGATTATTTGGGTTGTAATGGGAATTATTTTGGGAATTCTGGGGATCATTTTGGGAATTCTGGGGATTTTTGGGGAATTTCTGGGATTATTTGGGTTGTAATGGGAATTATTTTGGGAATTCTGGGGATCATTTTGGGAATTCTGGGGATTTTTGGGGAATTTCTGGGATTATTTGGGTTGTAATGGGAATTATTTTGGGAATTCTGGGGATTTTTGGGGAATTTCAGTGATTTCGGGAGTCGTTCGGGGAATTATTTTGGGATTTTTTGGGATTATTTCGGGAATTCTGGGGGTTATTTTGGGAATTCTGGGGATTTTTGGGGGATTTCTGGGATTTTTTGGGAATTTCAGTGATTTCGGGAGTCGTTCGGGGAATTATGATGGGAATTCTAGGAATTTTTTGGGAATTTCTGGGATTATTTGGGGTGTAATGGGAATTAGTTTGGGAATTTTGGGTATTATTTTGGGAATTCTGGGAGTTTTTTTGGAATTTCTGGGATTATTTGGGGTGTAATGGGAATTAGTTTGGGAATTTTGGGGATTATTTTGGGAATTCTGGGAGTTTTTTTGGAATTTCTGGGATTATTTGGGGTGTAACGGGAATTATTTTGGGAATTTTGGCGATTATTTTGGGAATTTCTGGGATTTCAGGAATTATTTTGGGAATTACGTTGGGGTTTTTTAGGGATTTTGGGAAAGGTTTTGGGAATTGGCTCAGGATTTTTTGGGAATTATTTTGGGAATTCTGGGAAGTTCAGGGAGGTTCCGGGATCCTTTGGGATCTTGGGGAAATTCTGAGGAACGGGGAATTGGGAATTTGGGAATTCCGGGAATTCTGAGAATTCTGGGAATGGGAAAATTCCTGGGAATGGGAAAAGTGGGAATGGAAATTCCAGGAATGGGAATTCTGGGAATGGGGGTGGAATGGGAATTTTGGGAATTCTGGGAATAGTGGGAATAATGGGAAGGGGAAATTGGGAATGGAAATTCCGGGAATGCTGGGGATGGGAATCTTGGGATTTTTGGGAATTCCAGGAATGGGAAATGGGGATGGGAATTCTGGGAATGGGGAGGGAAATAATGGGAATGAGGGAATTCCAAGGAATGGGAATTCTGGGAATTTGGGAGTTCAGGGGATTCTGGGAATGGGAAAGGAAAGTTGGGAATGGAAATTCTGGGAATACTGGGAAGGGAAAATTGGGAATGGGAATTGCAGGAATGGGAATTCTGGGAATGGGGGTGGAATGGGAATTTTGGGAATTCTGGGAATAGTGGGAATAATGGGAAGGGGAAATTGGGAATGGAAATTCCGGGAATGCTTGGGATGGGAATCCTGGGATTTTTGGGAATTCCAGGAATGGGAAACTGGGGATTGGGAATTCTGGGAATTCTGGGAATGGGGAGGGAAATAATGGGAATGAGGGAATTCCAAGGAATGGGAATTTTGGGAATTCTGGGAATTTGGGAGTTCAGGGGATTCTGGGAATGGGAAAGGAAAATTGGGAATGGAAATTCTGGGAATGGGAATTGCAGGAATGGGAATTCTGGGAATGGGGGTGGAATGGGAATTTTGGGAATTCTGGGAATGGGGATGGGAATTTTGGGAATGAGAGGTTTGGAATGGGGTTGGGAAAATTGGGAGGGGGAATTCTGGGAATGGGAATTTGGGAATTCTGGGAATGAGGATGGAAAACTGGGAATGGGAATTCTGAGAATTTTGGGGAATTTGGGAATTCTGGGAATGGGGATGGAAAACTATGAATGGGAATTCTGGGAATAATGGGAAGAATGGGAATGGGGATGGAATGGGATTGGGAATTCTGGGAATTCCGGCAATGGGAATTCTGGGAATGGGGGTGGAAAATTGGGAATGGGAATGGGAATGGGGATGGAATGGGATTGGGAATTCTGGGAATTCCGGCAATGGGAATTCTGGGAATGGGGATGGGGAGGGAAAGTTTGGAATGGGAATTTTGGGAATGGGGGTGGGGAATGGGGAATTTCCAAGGAGCAGCTCGGGATCCATCCCTACGGAACCTCCTGTCCCCGAGGATTTTCCCACCAGAATTCCAGGATTTCCCTGCAAAAATTCCAAGATTTTCCCTGTAAAATCCCAGGGTATTCCCACCAGAATTCCAGGATTTCCCTGCAAAAATTCCAAGATTTTCCCTGTAAAATCCCAGGGTTTTCCCACCAGAATTCCAAGATTTATCTGCCACAATTCCAGGTTTATCCCTCCAGAATTCCAGAGTTTTCTCATCCAAATTCCGGGGTTTCCCCTGTAGAATTCCAAGATTTTGTCCTTGGAATTCCAGAGTTTTCCTGGAAAAAAATCCCCGGATTTTTTTCTGTAGAATTCCAAGATTTTTCCAGCAGAATTCCAGGACTTGCCCTGTAGATTTTCAGGATTTTCCCACCACAGTTCCAAGATTTTCCCACTAGAATTCCAGGATTTTCCCTCCAGAATTCCAGAGTTTTCCTGCCAGAATTCCAAGATTTCCCCTGTAGAATCCCAGGGTTTTCCTGCCAGATTTCTGGGATTTTCCCTGTAGAATTCTGGCAATTTCCCTGTGGAATTCCAGGATTTTCCTGGGATATTCCCCCTGGAATCCCAGTATTTTCCCTGTGGAATTTTCCCCCTGGAATCCTAGGATGTTCCCTGCAGAATCCCAGGATTTTCCCTGAGAATTCCACGATGTTCCCCTTGGAATTTCCCTCTTCAATCCCAGGGTGTTCCCCCTGGAATCCTGGGATGTTCCCCCTGGAATTCCCCCCTGGAATTCCCCCCTGGAATTCCCCCGGGATGTTCCCCCTGGAATTCCCCTGGGATCCCAGGATGTTTCCCCCTGCAATCCCGGAATTCCCCCCTGGAATTTCCCCCTGGAATTACCCCGGTATCCCAGGCTGTTCCCCCGGGAATTCCCCCCAGAATTCCCCGTTATCCCGGGCTGTTCCCCCTGGAATTCCCCCCGTTATCCTGGGCTGTTCCCCCTGGAATTCCCCCCTGGATTCCCCGTTATCCCAGGCTGTTCCCCCTGGAATTTCCCCCCGGAATTCCCCCGGAATTCCCGGTTATCCCAGGCTGTTCCCCCCGGAATTCCCCCGGAATTCCCCGTTATCCCAGGCTGTTCCCCCTGGAATTCCCCCGGGAATTCTCCGTTATCCCAGGCTGTTCCCCCTGGAATTTCCCCCGGAATTCCCCGTTATCCCAGGCTGTTCCCCCGAATTCCCCCCAGTATTCCGGGATGTTCTCCCTGGATTTTCCCCCTGGAATTCCCCCGGGACCCCAGGCTGTTCCCCTCGGAATTCCCCGTTATCCCAGGCTGTTCCCCCTGGAATTTCCCCCTGGAATTGCCCCGGTATCCCGCTGTTCCCCCTGGAATTTCCCCCGGTCCCCCGGGCTGTTCCTCCCGGAATTCCCCCCGGAATTCCCCGGTATCCCAGGCTGTTCCCCCGGGCTGTTCCTCCCGGCATTCCCCCCGGAATTCCCGGTTATCCCAGGCTGTTCGCCCTGGAATTCCCCCCGGTATCTTGCCCCGGTATCCCAGGCTGTTCCCCCTGGAATTCCCCCCGGAATTCCCCCAGGACCCCAGGATGTTCCCCCTGCAATCCCAGGATGTTCTCCCCGGAATTCCCCCCGGAATTCCCTGGTATCCCAGGCTGTTCCCCCTGGAATTCCCCCCGGAATTCCCCGTTATCCCAGGCTGTTCCCCCCCGAATTCCCCGGTATCCCAGGCTGTTCCCCCTGGAATTCCCCCTGGATTTTCCCCCTGGAATTTCCCCTGAGATGTTCCCCCTGGAATTCCCCCCTGGAATTCCCCCAGTATCCCAGGCTGTTCCCCCCGGAATTCCCCGGTATCCCAGGCTGTTCCCCCTGGAATTCCCCCTGGATTTTCCCCCTGGAATTTCCCCTGAGATGTTCCCCCTGGAATTCCCCCCTGGAATTCCCCCAGTATCCCAGGCTGTTCCCCCCGGAATTCCCCGGTATCCCAGGCTGTTCCCCCTGGAATTCCCCCTGGATTTTCCCCCTGGAATTTCCCCTGAGATGTTCCCCCTGGAATTCCCCCCTGGAATTCCCCCAGTATCCCAGGCTGTTCCCCCCGGAATTCCCCGGTATCCCAGGCTGTTCCCCCTGGAATTCCCCCTGGATTTTCCCCCTGGAATTTCCCCTGAGATGTTCCCCCTGGAATTCCCCCCTGGAATTCCCCCAGTATCCCAGGCTGTTCCCCCCGGAATTCCCCATTATCCCAGGCTGTTCCTCCCGGAATTCCCCGTTATCCCAGGCTGTTCCCCCGGGATGTTCCCCCTGGAATTCCCCCCGGAATTCCCCGTTATCCCGGGCTGTCCCCCCGGAATTCCCCCCTGGATTTCCCCCGGAATTCCCGGTTATCCCAGGCTGTTCCCCCCGGGATTCCCCCCAGAATTCCCTGTTATCCCAGGCTGTTCCCCCTGGGATGTTTCCTCCCGGAATTCCCCCCGGAATTCCCGGTTATCCCAGGCTGTTCGCCCTGGAATTCCCCCCGGTATCCCAGGCTGTTCCCCCGGGATGTTCCCCCTGGAATTCCCCCCGGAATTCCCCCGTTATCCCAGGATGTTCCCCCTGGAATTCCCCCTTATCCCAGGCTGTTCCCCCTGGAATTCCCCCCTGGAATTCCCCGTTATCCCAGGATGTTCCCCCTGGAATTCCCCCCGGAATTCCCGGTTATCCCGGGCTGTTCCCCCCGGAATTCCCCCCCGGAATTTCCCCCGTAATTCCCCCGGAATTCCCGGTTATCCCGGGCTGTTCCCGTTCCCAGCACCTGGGGCCCTGGATCCGTTCCCCGCGGGGCGCGGAGCGGGAGCGCGCCCTGGGCCTGAGCCGAGCGCTGCTGGGATCCTTCCTCGGCGAGCTGCACGTCAGCGTGAGTGCCCGCCTTAATTAGCTTAATTAGCCCTCGTTAGCTTAATTAACGCGATCCCCTTCAATAGCGAACCCGTGCCCGAGCCCCAGTCCCTGATTCCACTCCCGGTTTTCATTCCCAATTTCCATTCCCACTTCCATCCCCAATTCCATCCCCAATTCCATTCCCATTTTCATTCCCGTTTTCCCCCTGCAGTCCCTGACTCCGTTCCCAGTTTTTATTCCCCAATTCCATTCCCAAATTCCATTCCCATTTCAATTCCCAGATTCCATTCCCCAATTCCATCCCAAATTCCCATTCCCATTTCCATTCCCAATTCCTTTCCCAGATTCCATTCCCAATTCCATTCCTAATTCCATTCCCATTTCCATTCCCAAATCCATTCCTAATTCCATTCCCATTTACATTCCCAGTTCCATCCCCAGATTCCATCCCCATTTCCATCCCCAATTCCATCCCCAGATTCTATTCCCATTTCCATCCCCATTTCCATTTCCAGATTCCATTCCCCATTTCCATTTCCCAATTCCATTCCCAATTCCATCCCCAGATTCTATTCCCATTTCCATCCCCAGATTCCATCCCCATTTCCATTCCCAAATTCCCTTCCCAGATCTCATTCCCGTTTTTCCCCCTCAGTCCCTGACCCCGTTCCCAGATTTTATTCCCCAATTCCATCCCCAAATTCCATTCCCATTTCCATTCCCAATTCCGTTCCTAATTCCATTCCCATTCCCATCCCCATTTCCATTTCCAGATTCCATTCCCTTTTCCATTTCCCAATTCCATTCCCAATTCCATTCCCGATTCCATCCCCAATTCCATTCCCAATTCCATTCCCGATTCCATCCCCAATTCCATTCCCAATTCCATTCCCAATTCCATTCCCAATTCCATCCCCATTTCCATTTCCAGATTCCATTCCCATTTCCATTCCCAATTCCGTTCCTAATTCCATTCCCATTTCCATCCCCATTTCCATTTCCAGATTCCATTCCCATTTCCATTTCCCAATTCCATCCCCAAATTCCATTCCCATTCCCATCCCCAATTCCATTCCCAAATTCCCTTCCCAGATCTCATTCCCGTTTTTCCCCCGCAGTTCCTGACGCCGTTCCCAGATTTTATTCCCCATTTGCATCCCCAATTCCATTCCCTTTCCCATTTCCATTCCCCAATTCCCTTCCCATTTTCCATTCCTCATTTCCATCCCCATTTCCATCCCCATTTCCATTCCCATTTCCATTCCTAATTCCATTCCCAGATTCCATTCCCGGATTCCATTCCCATTTTCCCCCCGCAGTCTCTGACTCCGTTCCCAGTTTTTATTCTCAAATTCCATTCCCATTTCCATTCCCAATCCCATTCCCAGATCCCATTCCCAATCCCATTCCCGTTTCCCCCCGCAGTCCCTGACCCCGTTCCCAGTTCCCATTCCCAAATTTCCCTTCCCAAATTCCATTCCCCAATTCCCTTCCCAGATCCCATTCCCAATCCCATTCCCGTTTTCCCCCCGCAGTCCCTGACCCCGTTCCCAGTTTTTATCCCCAAATTCCCTTCCCAGATTCCATTCCCAATCCCATTCCCGTTTTCCCCCCGCAGTCCCTGACTCCGTTCCCAGTTTCCATCCCCAATTCCATTCCCAATTCCATCCTCATTTCCATCCCCATTTCCATTCCCAAATTCCCTTCCCAGATCCCATTCCCAATCCCATTCCCAGATCCCATTCCCAATCCCATTCCCGTTTCCCCCCGCAGTCCCTGACCCCGTTCCCAGATCCCATTCCCAGATCCCATTCCCAATCCCATTCCCATTTCCCCCCGCAGTCCCTGACCCCGTTCCCATTTCCATTCCCGAATTCCGTTCCCAAATTCCATTCCCCAATTCCATTCCCAGATTCCATTCCCCATTTCCATTCCCAAATTCCATTCCCAAAATCCATTCCTAGTTTCCCTTCCCAAATTCCATTCCCTTTTCCATTCCCAATTCCATCCCCAATTCCATTCCCAGTTTTTATTCCCCAATTCCCTTCCCAGATCCCATTCCCAATCCCATTCCCGTTTCCCCCCCCAGTCCCTGACTCCGTTCCCAGTTTCCATTCCCCATTTCCATCCCCAATTCCCTTCCCAGATCCCATTCCCAATCCCATTCCCGTTTTTCCCCCCGCAGTCCCTGACCCCGTTCCCAG
>NW_024504654.1:9844-11830 GCF_017590055.1 Onychostruthus taczanowskii
ATAGCGAACCCGTGCCCGAGCCCCAGTCCCCGATTCCACTCCAGGTTTCCATTCCCAATTTCCATCCCCAAACTCCATTCCCGGTTTTCATTCCCAATTTCCATCCTCGGCGAGCTGCGCGTCAGCGTGAGTGCCTACCTTAATTAACCTTAATTAGCTCTCGTTAGCTTAATTAACGCCATCCCGTTACATAGCGAACCCGTGCCCGAGCCCCAGTCCCCGATTCCACTCCCGGTTTTCATTCCCAATTTCCATCCCTCGGCGAGCTGCACGTCAGCGTGAGTGCCCGCCTTAATTAGCTTAATTAGCCCTCGTTAGCTTAATTAACGCCATCCCGTTACATAGCGAACCCGTGCCCGAGCCCCAGTCCCTGATTCCACTCCCGGTTTTCATTCCCAATTTCCATCCCCAAACTCCATTCCCGGTTTTCATTCCCTGGTTTTTTTCCCCAAATTCCTTTTCCAGTTTTCATTTCCAAATTCCATTCCCAAATTCCATTTCCAGATTCCATTCCCAGTTTCCATCCCCAAACTCCATCCCTGATTTCATTCCCTGGTTTTTTTTCCACAAATTCCTTTTCCAGTTTTCATTTCCAAATTCCATTCCCAAATTCCATTCCCAATTTCCATCCCCCAAATTCCATTCCAGGTTTTTATTCCCAATTTCCATCCCCAAGCTCCATTCCCGGTTTTCATTCCCCGTTTTTTTTTTCCACAAATTCCTTTTCCTGTTTTCATTTCCAAATTCCATTCCCAGATTCCATCCCCAAATTCCATCCCTGGTTTCATTCCCCTTTTTCCATCCCCAAATTCCTTTTCCAGTTTTCATTTCCAGATTCCATTCCCTGATTCCATTCCCCATTTCCATCCCCTAAATTCCATCCCTGCCCAGATTGGATCCACAAATTTCTTTCCCAGATTCCATTCCCGGTTTTCATTCCCTTTTTTTCCCCAAATTCCTTTGCCAGTTTTCATTCCCAAATTCCATTCCCAGTTTCCATCCCCAAATTCCATCCCTGGTTTTCATTCCCAGACTGGATCCCCAAATTTCCTTCCCAGATTCCACTCCCGGTTTTCATTCCCAATTTCCATCCCCAAATTCCTTTTCCAGTTTTGATTCCCAAATTCCATTCCCAAATTCCATTCCCCATTTCCATCCCCAAATTCCATCCCTGGTTTTCATTCCCAGACTGGATCCCCAAATTTCCTTCCCAGATTCCACTCCCGGTTTTCATTCCCAATTTCCATCCCCAAATTCCTTTTCCAGTTTTGATTCCCAAATTCCATTCCCAAATTCCATTCCCCATTTCCATCCCCAAATTCCATCCCTGCTTTTCATTCCCAGATTGGTTTCCCAAATTTCTTTCCCAGATTCCACTCCAGGCTTTTATTCCCAATTTCCATCCCCAAGCTCCATTCCCAGTTTTCATTCCCCGTTTTTTTTTTCCCCAAATTCCTTTTCCTGTTTTCATTTCCAAGTTCCATTCCCAGTTTCCATCCCCAAATTGCATTCCTGGTTTTCATTCCCCTTTTTCCATCCCCAAATTCCTTTTCCAGTTTTCATTTCCAAATTCCATTCCCGGATTCCATCCCCTAAATTCCATCCCTGCCCAGATTTGATCCCCAAATTTCTTTCCCAGATTCCACTCCCAGATTCCATTCCCAAATTCCATCCCCAAATTCCATTCCTGGTTTTCATTCCCAGATTGGATCCCCAAATTTCTTTCCCAGATTCCATTCCAGGTTTTTATTCCCAATTTCCATCCCCAAACTCCATTCCCGGTTTTCATTCCCTGTTTTTTTCCCCCAAATTCCTTTTCCAGTTTTAATTTCCAAATTCCATTTCCATTTCCATTCCTAATTCCATTCCCAATTCCATTCCTAATTCCATTCCCATTTACATTCCCAGTTCCATCCCCAGATTCCATCCCCATTTCCATTCCCGAAATTCCATTCCCAGATTCCTTTCCCAGATTCCATTCCCAAT
>NW_024504655.1:0-425 GCF_017590055.1 Onychostruthus taczanowskii
ATCTGCCTTTTCAGATGCCCATTGCCAAAACTGGTAATTTCCCTAAAAAAATTACCCATATGCAAGGCTATCTCTAAGAACAAAACCTGCCAGCTCTGGCTGGCCTTGGCCTCTGGTGGTCACCTCTCAGCTGCTCCTGAAACACTGGGGCTCTGTTTCTTCATTCCTTTGGAAAAAAACTGGCCTTCCTGCCAAGGGACCATGGCCAAAATTAGAATTTAGCCTCCCAATTTCCATATATCCAAGGATTGCTCCCAGACAAAAGTAGCCAGAACAAGCAGGTCAGGCGGGCCTTGTCCTCTGTGATTTTCTTAGACTATTAGCTGAACATTTCCATTTCAAAACATCTTGAAGAGGGCCCAGAGATCTCTCAAGGAGGAGTTTTTCGGCCTTGGGCTCATGACCACTACATATGGACAAAGGAG
>NW_024504656.1:0-425 GCF_017590055.1 Onychostruthus taczanowskii
TTTGGGGGGATTTTTTGGGAATTTTTTCGTGCCATTTCTACCTTTTTTCCCCCATTTTTTGCTGATATTTTGCTGGAATTTTCCTGGAATTCCATGGAACTTTCTGGAATTTTCCCTCCCAGGTCCCCTCGCCGACGGCTCCTTCTGGCCCCCGGACCTCGACCGCAGCGACCTCGACGGTAACGGGAAATTTGGGGAAATTTGGGGAATTTTGGGGGAAATTTGGGTATTTTTTGTCCCCAAAAATTTTTAAAAATCGCTCAAAAATTCCCCTGAAAATTCTTCCTAAAGCCCCAAAAGAATTCCCAAAAAAATCCCAAAATAATCCTAAAAAAAATCAAAGTATTGTCTGAAAATTCCCCAAAAATTCCCAAAAAAATCGACAAAAAATAAAATAAAATTGCCAAAAAATTGGCAAAAAATCC
>NW_024504657.1:0-425 GCF_017590055.1 Onychostruthus taczanowskii
AAATATTTTATAATAAATAAGCACAAGTGCAGCCTTTTCCAGAAGGTGGTGGCAGCTCATTTTCATATCTTTACTGGGAAATAGCCCAGCCTGCATCTCCCAAGGTTCAGAGTGTGTTTTATGCAATATCAAGTGTGTTTTATTGAGTATCTCTGGCACTTCTGGACCAGGAGGATAAGGAAATAAAGTTGTCATTTGTATTCTGCTGTTTGTCAACCTGCAGACAGGGGGATCTGGGGATAACAGTTCATTATTTACTTATAACAAAATCTGTCACACTGGGGATTAAAAATGTCATTTCTCCAGAAGTGGAGGGCTTGGGTGTACTGCAGGAGCCAGGCACCTGTGTCAGAGTTGTTCTGTTTCCATGTGGGGATGGATAACAGCATTTTCTCCTTGCTTCCAGCCCTGCCCTGCACTGAAAA
>NW_024504658.1:0-425 GCF_017590055.1 Onychostruthus taczanowskii
AAAATCCTCAAGTGGAATTTTGCTGAGGTTGCCACTGCCAGGCAGCTGCTGGTGGTTTTTTTTTTGCCTCTGTTGTGCCAAATCAGCAAAAGGCAGCAAATTAAAAGGGTGAAACACATGAAAGGTGTATCATGAGAAAAGGCACTGACCTGTGCTGTATATCTGGGCGATAAAAATAGTCCACAGGAGTGTCCAGACGTGAGAAAATGGGTGGTGGGATGTAAAGAGGTAAATCTCTATTGAAAAACTCCTCCTTCTCTGGTTTGAGCATCAGGACTTTGTCATACATGGAGGTTTGTTTGCCATCAGGGCCAGAGTGCATTGCCAGGTACTGGAAGTCAGACATTCCTGTAAGAAACAAAAGTTAAAACATTGTGAAGTTTGTTGTGAATCCAACAATACTTCTCACACTCAACTTTCAGGAG
>NW_024504659.1:0-425 GCF_017590055.1 Onychostruthus taczanowskii
CCACACGGTAGTAGTCTTCATAGGACTTCTCCAGCCGGAACGGAACGTCTTTGTCGATGGAGCAGCGCACCTCGCCGTTCGCCCCCGACTCACGGTCCTGCACATGCAGCAGGGCTACCACGGTCCCTGAAGGGGCATCCTCAGAGATCTCACTCAGCCTCGATGACACTGTCAGTACGGGCGCGTTGTCGTTCACGTCTATTACGGTAAGCACAACATGCGCCGTGTCAAATGAGCCCCCAACATCATGCGCTTGCACCTCCAGCTCATAGGAGTCGCCTTCATCAAAGTCCAGGCTCCGCAAAAGAGTGATCGCTCCTATGTCTGCATCCAGCTGGAAAATCTGTGAGGCTTTCCCTGTGATTTTCTTAAACGAGTATTTCACCTGTCCGTACAACCCCTCGTCGGCGTCCGTAGCCGTGACG
>NW_024504660.1:0-425 GCF_017590055.1 Onychostruthus taczanowskii
GCATATTTGCCTACCTGAAACCCCCTTCAATGTCCTCCCCATCCCTGGATCTGGCCCTGTCAGTTCTGCACTCGGTGGTGCCTCCAGCCCTGAACCCCCTCATCTACAGCCTGAGGAACCAGGAGCTGAAGGCTGCAGTGAGAAGACTGATGACTGGATTCTTTCAGGAACATAAAAGTCGTTGCCAATTTCTGCAAATGAATTGCAGTAAAAGTCATCTTTCACAATACTTGATGGTGGGGTTGTGGTTTTTTTGGTTTTTTTTTAATACAATTGTACACAATAAAAAGCCATTGGTTTTGCCATTTCACGTTTTGTTTCTTTCCACCTTCCCTGTGGCCACAGACTGAGTCAATGAGGGGCTGCAGTCTCAGTGGCTTTAAATGAACTAAAGAATTTCCCAGCAGAGTTTCCTGCAGAGATGC
>NW_024504661.1:0-425 GCF_017590055.1 Onychostruthus taczanowskii
TTTTAAATACAAAGGCAGTGTCTGTCACCCTCTTCAGGGTCCTTGCAGACAGGATGACAAACATGGCACAGTGTGTGAGATAATTATGATGGCACAAATGATAAGCTTAGTTTGCAGGAGGCTCTTCACTCAACTCAACAAGCCTAGCCTTACTAGCCATTAGTCTATCCCACACACCATCAAAAGTTTTTACTGTCATGTCAGGAGCTATCAAAAATGAGCACAGTTTTATAGGATGCTGTGCTGCACACTGTTCACATCTATGGCTGAACTGCTCAAACTAAAGGAAGTTACAAACAAGTCAACTCAAAAAAAAAAACCTGTCAAAGATAACATTCAAAAACTGTAAAAGGTAACATTTCACAGCCTTGTTCTCTATTTGGTCTTACAGGTCACGTGTTGTCACAGTTTCAGAGACAGACCAG
>NW_024504662.1:0-424 GCF_017590055.1 Onychostruthus taczanowskii
CCAAATTATCCCAGAATTATCCCAAAATTGTATAAAAATTCCCCCAAAATTCCACAAAAATTCCACAAAAATTGACCACAAAGTGCCCCAAAAATTCTCCAAAAATGGATCCCAAATTCCTGCCCAAAAACAAAACAAAAAAAAATCCCCTAACATCAACCCCAAAATTCCCCCCAAAACTCCCCAAATTTGGCCTCAAAAATNNNTCCCCGCCAAAACCCCCCCCAAAAAAAAAAAAAAATCGCAAAAAAATCTCCAAAAAATCCAAAAATTCCCCCCAAAATTCCCCTAAATTCGACCCCAAAAATCCCCCAAAAAATCCCCAAAAATTCAAAAAAAAATCCCCAAAAATGCCCCCAAAAATCCTCCCAAAAATCCTCTCAAAACCCCACAAATATGACCCCAAAAATTGCCCCCAAAAAAA
>NW_024504663.1:0-424 GCF_017590055.1 Onychostruthus taczanowskii
TAGTATAGTATAGTATAGTATATTATATATATTTGGTATATAAAACTTCTCTGGTGCCTCAATAAAGACAAACTTCATAAAGAGCCTTTAACGTGCTGGGAAATTTCCTCACCATAAGAGGATTTCGGTTGGGTTGAGTCATCTCATCCTCCCCGAGAAACCAGGTCAGGGCAGGAAAAAACCTGTTCAGTGCTCAGGTGAATAAACAGGGTGGAGACCTGGGCCAAAACCCGCTGTAACAAAGAAAAATATTGGTTAAAAAAAATCTGAAAGTTAATTTTTAATTTATTTTTTTAAAGTATTTCTCTTATTATTTAACTTATTTTAAAAATTAATTTATTAACTCATTTAAAAATTATTATTTAGTTTTAAAATGATTTAACTTATTTTTAAATTAATTAATTAATTGACTTATTTTAAAAAA
>NW_024504664.1:0-424 GCF_017590055.1 Onychostruthus taczanowskii
TGCTTCTCAAGCAAAGTGCTTCCCCAGAAGCCCCCAGTGCTGTGGAGGAATACGAGCTATGTTCTCATATTTTATTAATACATATTTTAATTTGCTCTAGCATTCTGTACATAGAAAAGCTTTCCTTGTGTATTTGATTTACCTCTGCAGGTATTGATATGTATCTTCAGGTATTTGAATTTATCCCATTTCTTCTGTTCATTGTAGAAAATGTCACAATTACAGATGTGCACTTTAAAGAATCCAAGATTTCTCTGCTAGAGAATGATGAGGAAACCCTGCTAAAGCCCAGGCCATATTGCATTTTGTGGTCACCAAAGCCAGTAGGCATTTAGAAAAGTGTGCCTTCATCGAGCAATATTACAAATAGATGGACATATTCCTGGCCTGTATGTTCTTGCTTTGGTGCAGCAAGATTGTGTTT
>NW_024504665.1:0-10425 GCF_017590055.1 Onychostruthus taczanowskii
TTTTTTATGGAATTTCAGAAGTTTTGGAGGCATTTCAGGTGGATTTTTGGGGAGATTTTCTCAATTTTTGGGGTCTCTCCCCTCACAGATCGAAGGCCCCATTTTCCCGCCTTTTCCAAGGGCACTTCTGGGGGTCTCGTGGGGGAATTTTTGGGATCTTCGGGAATTTTTGGGGTTCAGGTGGATTTTTTTTGGCCTTTTCCAAGGGCACTGCTGGGAGCCTCCGGGGGGGAGTTTTTGGGATCTTTGGGAACTTTTTGGGGTTCAGGTGGGATTTTTTCCGATTCAGGTAGATTTTTTGAGTTTCAGGTGGGATATTTTGAGTTTTGGGTTGGGTTTTTTGGGAGGATTCTCTGAATTTTTGGGGTCTCTCCCCTCATAGATTGAAGGCGCCATTTTCCTGCCTTTCCCAAGGGCACTTCTGGGGGGGTCTCAGGGGAATTTTTGGGATCTTTGAGAATTTTTGGGGTTCAGGTGGATTTTTTTTTGGGTTCAAATGGGATTTTTGGGGCTCAGGTGGGATTTTTTGGGGTTCAGGTGGGGTTTTTGGGGGAATTCCTTGAGTTTTTGGGGTTTTTCCCCTCACAGATCGAAGGCCCCATTTTCCCGCCTTTTCCAAGGGCACTTCTGGGGGTCTCGGGGGGGAATTTTTGGGATCTTCAGGAACTTTTTTGGGGGTTTGGATGGAATTTTTAGGCATTCAGGTGAATTTTTAAGGTTCAGGTGGGATTTTTTGGGAGGATTTTCTGAGTTTTTGGGGTTTTTTCCCCTCAGATTGAGGGCCCGACCTTCACGCCGCTGCTGCTGTGCCCGAGCCGGGAGTGCCAAACCAACCGCTCGGGGGGGCGGCTCTACCTGCAGAGCCGGGGCTCCAAATTCACCAAATTCCAGGAGCTGCGGATCCAGGAGCACGTGAGTCACAGAGGATCCCGGAATTCCCGACAGGAAATCCCAAAATCCCCCCAAAATTTCCTCAGGAAACTCCAAAATCCCCTCAGAAATGGCTCCAAAATGGCGGCCGGGGCCTTCAAAATGGACTCCAGGGTCTTAAAATTGGCTCCAGATCCACCAAATTGTGGGAATTTTGGATTCAGGAGGTCCTGAGTGAGGGGAAACCCCGAATTCCTGACGGGAAACCCCGAAATCCCAAAAAATCCCCTCGGCAAACCAACCGCTCGGGGGGGCCGCTCTACCTGCAGAGCCGGGGCTCCAAATTCACCAAATTCCAGGAGCTGCGGATCCAGGAGCACGTGAGTCACGGGGGATCCCTGAATTCCTGATGGGAAACCCCAAAATCCCAAAAAATCCCCTCAGAAATGGCTCCAAAATGGCGGCCGGGGCCTTCAAAATGGACTCCAGGGTCTTAAAATTGGTTCCAGACCCACCAAATTCTGGGAATTTTGGATTCAGGAGCTCCTGAGTGAGGGGGAACCTGAAATTCCTGATGGGAAATCCCAAAATCCCAAAAAATCCCCTCGGGAAACTCCAAAATCCCCTCAGAAATGACTCAAAAATGGCAGCCGGGGCCTTCAGAATGGACTCCAGGGTCTTAAAATGGGCTCCAAATCCACCAGATTCTGGGAATTGTGGATCCAGGAGCTCCTAAATGAGGGGGAACCTGAAATTCCTGATGGGAAACCCCAAAATCTCAAAAAATCCCCTCGGGAAACTCCAAAATCCCCTCAGAAATGACTCAAAAATGGTGGCCGGGGCCTTCAAAATGGACTCCAGGGTCTTAAAATTGGCTCCAGATCCACCAAATTGTGGGAATTTTGGATTCAGGAGGTCCTGAGTGAGGGGAAACCCCGAATTCCTGACGGGAAACCCCGAAATCCCAAAAAATCCCCTCGGGAAACTCCAAAATCCCCTCAGAAATGGCTCCAAAATGGCGGCCGGGGCCTTCAAAATCGACTCCAGGGTCTTAAAATGGGCTCCAAATCCACCAGATTCTGGGAATTGTGGATCCAGGAGCTCCTAAATGAGGGGGAACCTGAAATTCCTGATGGGAAACCCCAAAATCTCAAAAAATCCCCTCGGGAAACTCCAAAATCCCCTCAGAAATGGCTCCAAAATGGCGGCCGGGGCCTTCAAAATCGACTCCAGGGTCTTAAAATTGGCTCCAGATCCACCAAATTCCGGGAATTTTGGATTCAGAAGGTCCTGAGTGAGGGGAAACCCTGAATTCCTGACGGGAAACCCCGAAATCCCAAAAAATCCCCTCGGGAAACTCCAAAATCCCCTCAGAAATGACTCAAAAATGGCAGCCGGGGCCTTCAGAATGGACTCCAGGGTCTTAAAATTGGCTCCAGATCCACCAAATTCCGGGAATTTTGGATTCAGAAGGTCCTGAGTGAGGGGGGACCTGAAATTCCTGACAGGAAACCCCAAAATCCCCTAAAATTTCCTCAGAAATCTCCAAAATTCTCAGAAATTCCCACAAAATTGGATCAAAAATGGCGGCTGGGGCCTTCAAAATGGCATCAGTTGCTCTGAAATGCCCCAAAATTGCTCTAAATGTCCCAGCAACTCCCCCAAATTGTCTGTAATGTCCCTAAATGGTCCAAAAAGTGTCTCCAAATGTCCAGAAATCTCCCCAGAATCGATTTTAATGTCCAAAAATGTCCTCGAATGCCCAAAAACACCCCCAAAATTCACTCCAACGTCCCCAAAACCTCCTGAGAATGCCCCATAACGGTCCCAGATCAGTTCTAATGCCCCAAAACCGAGTTTATTGTCCTCAAATTCCCTCACACCTGTCCTTGCAGTCAGACCAGGTGCCCGTGGGTCACCTGCCCCGCTCGCTGTCGCTGCACCTGAGCGGGGCCAACACGCGCCAGGCCCAGCCCGGGGACCACGTCAGGGTCACGGGCGCCTTCCTGCCCCTGCTGCGCCCCGGCTTCCGGCAGGTGGCTCAGGTGAGTGAGAAACACACCTGGGAACACCCAAAATACACCTGGGAACACCTGAAATACACCTGGGAACACCCTAATGCACCTGGGAACACCCAAAATACACCTGGGAACACCCAAAAATGCACCCAGAGCTCCCCTTCCTGCCCCTGCTGCGCCCCGGCTTCCGGCAGGTGGCTCAGGTGAGTGAGAAACACACCTGGGAACACCCTAATGCACCTGGGAACACCCAAAATACACCTGGGAACACCCAAAACACACCTGGGAACACCCTAAATGCCCCTGGGAACACCTGAAATACACCTGAGACCCCCAAAAACCTCACCTGGGAACACCCGAAATACACGTTGGAACACCCGAAATACACCTGAGATCACAAAAACCTCACCTGGGGACACCTGAAATACACCTGAGACCCCAAAAACCTCACCTGGGAACAACCCAAAACACACCTGGGAACACCCAAAAATGCACCCAGAGCTCCCCTTCCTGCCCCTGCTGCGCCCCGGCTTCCGGCAGGTGGCTCAGGTGAGTGAGAAACACACCTGGGAACACCCGAAATACACCTGGGAACACCCAAAATACACCTGAGACCCCAAAAACCTCACCTGGGAACACCCAAAATACACCTGGAAACACCCAAAACTCACCTGGGAACACCCAAAAACTCACCTGGCAACACCCAAAATACACCTTAGATCCCAAAATGCCCCTGGGAACACCCAAAACACACCTGGGAACAGCCAAAATACACCTGGGATCCCAAAAATCCTCACCTGAGATCCCAAAAACTCACCTGGGAACACCCAAAATACACCTTAGATCCCAAAATGTCCCTGGGAACACCCAAAACACACCTGGGAACAGCCAAAATACACCTGGGATCCCAAAAATCCTCCCCTGAGATCCCAAAAACTCACCTGGGAACACCCAAAACACACCTTAGATCCCAAAAATTCACCTGGGCACACCCAAAACATGCCTGTGAACACTCAAAATGCACCTGGGAACACCCAAAAACTCACCTGGGAACACCCAAAACTGCTGCGCCCCGGCTTCCGGCAGGTGGCTCAGGTGAGTGAGAAACACACCTGGGAACACCCGAAATACACCTGAGACCCCAAAAACCTCACCTGGGAACACCCGAAATACGCCTGAGACCCCAAAAATCTCACCTGGGATCCCCTTCCTGCCCCTGCTGTGCCCTGGGGTCACACAGGTGACACAGGTGAGTCCAAAACACACCTGGGGCACCAAAGAATGCCCCCAAAATTCTCTTCTTTTTACCCAAATCCCCCTTTACCCCCAAATCTCACCTGTTCCCTCCAAAAACCTTAATTTTCACACAAAAAAAATTCCATCTTTCCCCCCAAAATCCTTCATTTTCCTCTCAAATTTCAATTTTTTCCCAAAAATTCCTGGATTTTTTTCCCAAAATTCCCATTTTTTGCCCCAAATCCAGGGCTTAGATCCAGGCCATCACCTGTCTTCAGCCTCACCTGTTCCCTCCAAAAAATTCATTTTTCCCACCTTCCTTAAAATTCTGTGATTTTTTTCCCCAAAATTCCCATTTTTTGCCCCAAATCCAGGGCTTAGATCCAGGCCATCACCTGTCTTCAGCCTCACCTGTTCCCTCCAAAAAATTCATTTTTCCCACCTTAAAATCCCCATTTTTTCCCCTAAAACTCCTTTTTTTTTCCCCAAAAATCCATTTTTTCCTCCAAAATTCCTGGATTTTTCCCCAAAATTTGTATTTTTTGCCCCAAACCCAGGGCTTGCTGTCAGAGACCTTCCTGGAAGGGCATCACCTGTCCCAGCCTCGCCTGTTCTCTCCAAAAATTCCATTTTCTGCCCCAAAATCCCCATTTTTACCCTAAAATCCCTGTTTTTTCCCCAAGATTCCTGGATTTTTTTCCCAAAATTTGTATTTTTTGCCCCAAACCCAGGGCTTGCTGTCAGAGACCTTCCTGGAGGGGCATCACGTGGCCAAGGTGAACAAGAGTGAGGAAGAGGAGGGTGAGGCAGGGGAGCTGAGCCCCGAGGAGCTGCAGGAGATCATGGGGACAGGTGAGCTCTGGGGGGGGAAACGGGGATTTTGGGAAAATCGGGGATTTTTGGGGAAAATTGAGGATTTTTTGGGAAAAAATAGGCATTTTTGGGGGGGGAAATGGGGGGTTTTGGGAGAATATTGGGGATTTGGGGGGAAAAAATGGGGTTTTTTTGGAGAAAAATGGGGCTTTTAGGGGGAAAATTTGGGAATTTTGGTGGGGATTTTTTTGGGGAAAATTGAGGACTTTTTGGGGAAAAATTGGCATTTTTGGGGGGGAAATGGGGGGTTTTGGGAGAATATTGGGGATTTGGGGGGAAAAAATGGGGTTTTTTTGGAGAAAAATGGGGCTTTTAGGGGGAAAATTTGGGAATTTTGGGGGAAAATTGGGGATTTTTGGGGGAAAATTGGGGTTTTGGAGGAGAAAATTTGGGATGTTTGCAGGGAAAATTGGGGAATTTGGGAAAAAATTGGGATTTTAGGGGGAAAATTGGGATTTTAGGGGGAAAAGGGGGATTTTGGGGGAAAATTTGGGGTTTGGGGGGAAAATGGGGATTTAGGGGGAATATTTGGTGTTTTTTGGGGGAAAGTTGGGATTTTTTGAGGGGAAAAATTGGGAGTTTTAGAAAAAAAGAATTTGAAGGCAAAATATGGGGAATTTTGGGGGAAAAGATGGGGATTTTGGAGGGGAAAATGGAGATTTTAGGGGAAAAAAGGTGGATTTTGGGGAAAATGAGGATTTGGTGGGGAATCTGGGGAAAAAGGGGGGATTTGGGGACATTTTTTGGGTCATTCCAGCCAATTTTGGGGCAATTCCAGCCAAATTTGAGGCCATTTGAGCAGATTTTGAGGCAATTCCAGCCAATTTTAGGGTTTCTGGAGCTGATTTTGGGTTCCTGACTCCCAATTCCCATTTTTTGCCCTCCCAGGGGAGGATTTTGGGATTTCTGACCCCAATTTCCCATTTCTTGCCCCTCCAGGAGAGGATTTTGGGTTCCCTGGAGGCAATTTTGGGCTAATTCCAGCTGATTTGGGGATTTCTGACCCCAAATTCCCATTTTTTAGCCCTTTCAAGGAAGGATTTTGTCCTCCCAGACAACGATTTTGGGGTCCCTGGAGCAGATTTTGGGATTTCTGCCCCAAATTTCTCATTTTTTGCCCTCCAGGGGAGGATTTTGGGATTTCTGCCCCAAATTCCCATTTTTTGCCCTTCCAGGGGAGGCTTTTGGGATTTTTGACCCCAAATTTCCCATTTTTTGCTCCTCCAGGGGAGGATTTTGGGATTTCTTCCCCAGTTTCCCATTTTTTAGCCCTTTCAAGGAAGGATTTTGGGATTTCTGCCCCAAATTCCCATTTTTTGCTCCTCCAGGGGATGATTTTGGGATTTTTGCCCCAAATTCCCATTTTTTAGCCCTTCCAAGGGATGATTTTGGGATTCCTGCCCCAAATTTCCCATTCTTTGCCCTCCCAGGGGATGATTTTGGGATTTTTGATCCCAAATTTCCCATATTTTAGCCCTTTCAAGGAAGGATTTTGGGATTTCTGACCCCAGTATCCCATTTTTGTCCTTCCAGGGGAGGATTTTGGGTCCCCTGGAGCTGATTTTGGGGTAATTCCAGCTGATTTTGGGATTTCTGACCCCAAATTCCCATTTTTTGCCCCCCAGGGGAGGATTTTGGGATTTCTGACCCCAAATTCCCATTTTTTGCCCCCCAGGAGAGGATTTCTACGGGAAGCTGGCGGCCTCCATCGCCCCCGAGATCTTCGGGCACGAGGACGTGAAGAAATCGCTGCTGCTGCTGCTGGTGGGGGGCGTGGAGAGGAGCCCCCGCGGGATGCGCATCCGGGGTGAGCCAGAATCGCCGGAAATATCCCGGGAAATATCCTGGGAAAATCACGGGAAAATCACGGGAAAATCCTGGGAAATAGTCCAGAGACATCACGGGAAAATCCTGGGAAATAGTCCAGAAACATCACGGGAAAATCACGGGAAAATCATGGAAAATATCACGGGAAAATCACAGAAGAATCCTGGGAAACATCCCAGAAAAATCATGGGAAAATCACAGAAAATATCTTGGGAAAATCACAGGAAAATTCCAGGAAAATCACAGGAAAATCACGGGAAAATCCTGGGAAACATCCCAGAAAAATCACGGGAAAATCATGGAAAATATCACGGGAAAATCACAGGAAAATCCTGGGAAACCTCCCAGAAAAATCACTGGAAAATCATGGGGAAAAATCACAGAAAAGTACTGGGAAATAGCCAGAAACATCATGGGAAATTCATGGGAAACATCCCAGAAAAATCACGGGAAATCATGGAAAATATCCCAGAAAAATCACAGAAAAGTCACAGAAAAATCCTGGGAAACATCGCAGAAAAATCACTGGAAAATAATGGAAAATATTCCAGCAAAATCCTGGAAAACAACATCCCAGAAAAATCACTGGGAAATCCTGGGAAATATCCCGGGAAAATCACAGGAAAATCCCAGGAAAATCCTGGGAAACCTCCCAGAAAAATCACTGTAAAATCACAGAAAATATCCCGGGAAAATCCCAGGAAAATCCCAGGAAAATCCTGGGAAATCATCCAGAAAAATCATGGGAAATAGCCCAGAAAAATCACTGGAAAATCCTGGGAAATATCCCGGGAAAATCACGGGAAAATCACAGAAATATCCTGGAAAACATCCCAGAAAAATCACGGAAAATATCTTGGGAAAATCCTGGGAAAATCCTGGGAAATAGTCCAGAAACATCACAGGAAAATCATGCAAAATATCCCGGGAAAATCACAGGAAAATCACAGAAAAGTACTGGGAAACATCCCAGAAAAATCATGGAAAATAGCTCAGAAAAATCCTGGGAAACATCCCAGAAAAATCACTGGAAAATAATGGAAAATATTCCAGAAATATCCCGGGGAAATCACAGGAAAATCCCAGGAAAATCCTGGGAAATAGTCCAGAAAAATCACAGGAAAAATAATGGAAAATATCCCGGGAAAATCACAGAAAAATCACAGAAAAATCATTGGAAAATAATGGAAAATATTCCAGAAAAATCACGGGAAAATAGTGGAAAATAGCCCGGGGAAATCACAGAAAATCCTGGGAAATATCCTAGAAAAATCACAGGAAAATAATGGAAAATATTCCAGAAAAATCACGGGAAAATAGTGGAAAATAGCCCGGGGAAATCACAGAAAATCCTGGGAAATATCCTAGAAAAATCACAGGAAAATAATGGAAAATATCCTGGGAAAATCCCAGAAAAATCCTGGAAAACATCCCAGAAAAATCATTGGAAAATCCTGGGAAATATCCTAGAAAAATCACAGGAAAATAATGGAAAATATCCTGGGAAAATCCCAGAAAAATCCTGGAAAACATCCCAGAAAAATCATTGGAAAATCCTGGGAAATATCCTAGAAAAAATCACGGGAAAATCATAGAAAATATCCTGGGAAAATCACAGAAAATCCTGGGAAAATCCCCGAAAAATTCCAGAAAAAACCTGGGAAAATCCCAGAAAAATCACTGGAAAATATCCTGGGATAATCCCAGGAAAATCCTGGGAAATATCCCAGAAAAATTCCAGAAAAATCCTGGGAAAATCACAGAAAATTCCAGAAAAAACCTGGGAAAATCCCAGAAAAATTACAGAAAAAACCTGGGAAAATCCCAGAAAATTCCAGAAAAATCCTGGGAAAATCCCAGAAAATTCCAGAAAAAACCTAGGAAAATCCCAGAAAATTCCAGAAAAATCCTGGGAAAATCCCAGAAAAACCCCAGTGAGGTTTGGGGGTGGAGCACCTGCAGCTGTCCTGAGTTTTTTTCTCTTTTTTCCCCTCTTTTCTCCTATTTTCCCAATTTTTTCCATTTATCTTTCCCCCTTTTTCCCTTTTTTTCCCTTTTTTCTCCTTTTCCCCCCAATTTTTCCCTTTTCCTCCCAGAATGTCCCACGGCTGCCCCCAAATCCATTTTCTCCCCTTTTTTTTTTCCCTTTCTCTCCCCCATCTTCCCTTTTTTCCCCCTTTTTTCCCCCAGAATGTCCCAGGGCAGCCCCCAAATCCCTTTTTCCCGTTTTCCCCCCATTTTCCCCCCATTTCCCGCGCCGCGCAGTGAGGGCCTTCCTCATCCTCCTCCTCCTCCTCATCTTCCTCCTCTTCCTCTTCCTTCTCCTCCTTTTCTTCCCTTTTTCTTCTTCCTCCTCTTCTCATTTCCCTTCGTTTTCTTATTTTCTTCCTCTTCTTCCTCCTTCTCTTCCTCTTTTTCCTCTTCCTCCTCTTCCTCTTTTTTCTTTCCTGCTCATTTCTCTTCCTTTTCTTCCTCCTCCTCTTCCTCCTCCCCTTTCTCTTCTCCTATTTCCTGCTTCCCTTTTTCTTCTTCCTTGTTTTCTTTTCCTTTTCTTCCTCCTCTTCCTCTTCTTCCTCTCTTTCTTCCTTCTCCTCTTCTTCAACTTTTTCACCTTCTTCATCTTTCTCTTCCTCCTCCTTCTTCTCTTCCTCTTCCTTCTCCTCATCTTCCTCATATTTCTCTTCCTTCTCTTCTTCCTCTTCTTCTTTTTTCCTTCTCTTCTTCATCTTCCTTTTCCTCTTCTTCCTCTTCATCCTCCTTCATATTTTTCTTCCTTTTCTTCCTCTTTATTTGCTTCTTTTTCTTCGTTCCTTTTCCTCCTCTTCCTCACCATTTTCCCCCTTTACTCCTTCTCTTCCTCTTTTTCTTCTTCTTCCTCTTCTCATTTCTCTTCCTTTTCTTCTTTCTTTTCTTCCTCCTCCTCATCCTCTTCATCATCATCATCTTCCTCATCTTCCTCCTTCTCTTCCTCTTCTTCTTTTTCCTCCTCTTCCTCTTCTTTCTCCTCCTTCTCTTCCTCTTTTTCTTCTTCCTCTTCTTCTTCCTCCTCTTCCTCTTCCTCCTCTTTCTCTTCTTTCTCCTCGTTTTCTTCCTCCTCATTTCTCCTCCTTTTCTTCTTCCTTTTTTTCCTTTTCTTCCTCTTCCTCATCCTCTTCATCGTCTTCCTCTTCTTCCTTTTCTTCCTCTTTCTCTTCCTCTTTTTCTTCTTCCTCCTCTTCTAATTTCTCTTCTTCTTCCTTTTTTTCCTCTTCTTCCTCTTCCTCCTCTTCCTCCTCTTCCTCTTCTTTTTCCTCCTTCTCTTCCTCTTCTTCTCATTTCTCTTCCTTTTCTTCCTCCTCCTCCCCTTTCTCTTCCTCCTCCTCTTCTTTTTCTTGCTTCCCTTTTCCTTCTTCCTTGTTTTCTTCTCATTTCTTTTCCTTTTCTTCCTCCTCTTCCTCTTCCTCCTCTTTTTTATTTTTCTTCCTCCTCCTTTTCATTTTTCTTCCTCCTTTTTTTCTCATTTCTCTTCTTCTTCCTCCTCCCCTTCCTCTTATTCTTCCTCTTCCTCTTCAACTTTTTCACCTTTTTCATCTTTCTCTTCTTCCTCCTCTTCCTCCTCCTT
>NW_024504666.1:0-424 GCF_017590055.1 Onychostruthus taczanowskii
TGCATTCAGCAGCTGGGTCCCAACAGTATCTTTTCCCACTTGGAGGGGTTAATTAGTCTTTCAGAATGTGGCCTGTTTAGCTTACATTCACATCATGTAGTAAGTGCTGGCTGTACAAAGCAATAAGTGCTGTCTGTACAAAGCACTACCATTAACAGATGGGTGTGTCCAACTGCTTAATTAGGCAGAATGAAAAGGACCTTGTCAAACATTCATCTGTTGTTTGTCATACACCTGACGGTCCAATTAGGCAAGGATGATGTCTTTTCTGCGGTAATATTCACTTCCTTTACTTACATGGAGTGTCAGTGAAAAAATGGGAGAGTGTGTTTAGTTTATTTTTGTGGCTTTAATCCTAGGCAACGGCCAAAGCCCTTCAGTCACTCACTTCCCACCGGTGGGGTTGGGGAGAGAATCGTAAGGG
>NW_024504667.1:0-424 GCF_017590055.1 Onychostruthus taczanowskii
CACAGCAGCCCCCCGGGGGTCCCAGCAGCCCCCTGAGCCCCCCGACCCCCCCCACAGGACTGGGACAAACCCGAGCACATCCCGGACCCCGACGCCAAGAAACCGGAGGATTGGGACGAGGAGATGGACGGGGAGTGGGAGCCCCCCGTGATCCAGAACCCCGAGTACAAGGTGGGGTCTGGGGGCTGCAGAGGTGGGGGGGCTGGGGAAGGGGCCGAGCCCCCTCTGAGCCCCCCCTTTGCGCCCCCCAGGGCGAGTGGAGGCCGCAGCAGATCGACAACCCCGACTACAAGGGCAAGTGGGTGCACCCCGAGATCGAGAACCCCGAGTACAGCCCCGACCCCCTGCTCTACGCCTACGACAGCTTCGGGGTCATCGGCCTCGACCTCTGGCAGGTCAGGGGGGGGCCCGGGGGGGTGGGCTC
>NW_024504668.1:0-424 GCF_017590055.1 Onychostruthus taczanowskii
ACCCAGGGACCGCCCCAAACCCCCCTCCTGCACCCGCCTTCCTCTGCCCCCCCTGGAGCCCCCTGTGACCCCCCAAAAAAGCCCCTCCTGCACCCACCTTCCTCCAGGTTCCCGGGCACGGGGCAGACGATGTGGGACGCGTTGCTCTTGTCCTCGGTCACGGTGCCCTGTGACAGCCAGGGGATGAACCCAGGGTTAAATACTGGGATGAGCCCCCCGCCCCGTGCCCCCCACCCTGGCACTGCCACCCACCTGGTGCCTCTTGACGATGTCCTTGAGCTTCCCCAGCAGTTTGGGCTCGATCTCCTGGTGCAGGAAGATGTTGGGCCGAGCCAGGCAGTTGTTCTGGGGAGAAAGGGAGGGAGAAGAGCAGAGCTGTGAATTGAGGAGGGGGGGGGACACACAGGGAGGGGTCCCGGGGTGG
>NW_024504669.1:0-424 GCF_017590055.1 Onychostruthus taczanowskii
AGGTGATGGGGAGCGGATTTTGGGGTTGAGGTGTGCAGAGCTGATTTTGGGGTGGAGATTTGGGGGTTCAGATATTTTGGGGTTCAGGTGTGCGGGGCAGATTTTGGGGTGGAGATTTGGGGGTTCGGGTTTTGGGGGTTCAGGTGTGCGGGGCTGATTTTGGGAGCGGATTTTGGGGTTCAGGTGTTTTGGGGTTCAGGTGTGGGGAGCAGATTTTGGGAGAGAATTTTGGGGTTGAGGTGTGCGGGCAGATTTTGGGAGGGGATTTTGGGGGTTCAGGTGTGTGGAGCTGATTTTGGGGTGAGGATTTTGGGGTTCAGGTGTGCGGGGCTGATTTTGGGAGGGGATTTTGGCGTTCAGGTGTGCGAGGCAGGTTTGGGGTGCGGGTTTTGGGGCAGATTTTGGGGTGGAGATTTTGGGGTTC
>NW_024504670.1:0-424 GCF_017590055.1 Onychostruthus taczanowskii
GCAGCAGAAGGAGCAGAGCGGGAAGTGGGGGCTGTGCCGGCGGCTCCGCCAGGTGCGCTGCAGGTGAGGGGGGGGCTCAGGTCAGGGGCTGCAGGTGGGGAACACCTGGGAACCCCCAAATCCCAGGTGAGGAACACCTGGGAACCTCCAAATCCCAGGTGAGGAACACCTGGGAACCCCCAAATTCCAGGGGAGGAACACCCGGGGACCCCAAATTCCAGGTGAGGAACACCTGAATCCCCAAATTCCAGGTGTGGGTTTACCTGTAAACCCCCAAATCCCAGGTGAGGAACACCTGAATCCCCCCAAATTCCAGGTGTGGGTTCACCTGGGATCCCCCAAATTCCAGGTGAGTCTCACCAGTCCCCCCAAATTCCAGGTGTGGTTACCTCAAATTCCAGGTGAGGCCCCCCAGGTGTCACTC
>NW_024504671.1:0-424 GCF_017590055.1 Onychostruthus taczanowskii
CTGCAGCAGCCGCAGCCGGGAGCCAGATACCTGAGGGGAGGGGACACAAGGGTCACAGTGGCCATCAGCTCTGGCAAGGGGTCATCTGGGATTGCACAAGGTCACTGGAGCTTGCACAGGGCCACTTTGGGCTAGAATGAGCCACCTGGACTTATATGGGGTCATTTGGGCTTCCTTGGAGTCACTTGGTCTTCCATGGGGTCACTCAGGCTTCCATAGTCATGGGGCTATCTGGGCTTGCCCAGGACCAGCCTACCTTGCATGGGGTCATCAGATGGGGATGGGGTTTCCAGGACTTGGACAGGCCACTTGGTCTTGCCCAGAGCTGTACGTCATCCCTACCTTCCCCACTTGGTGACATCTCCCCTCCGTGTCCCCTACCTGGTGCTTGGCTGGAAGGGTTCCCCCACGCTTGTACCAGGTG
>NW_024504672.1:0-423 GCF_017590055.1 Onychostruthus taczanowskii
TACATGAATACTTTTCAATAACAAAGTTGATCCAAGTCATCCCTGCTCTCGTGTTCATTTTACCTGCACCCTGCAGGTCACTTCTCCTTCAGCTGTGCCAGTACAAATATTTGCAGGCCCGTATGATGTAGCAGAACAGACAATAAATAAACACCCAACATTATTTCTTTTCAAATGCTGGTTGATTTTTACAGTGAACCACATCAGGAACTATTGCATTGGCATAACTGAAGAGGCAGCAATAGGAACTGCCACAGGAGACAAGAACTGGCTCCCCAAAGCCAGGGCTTGGCCCCACGCAAAGGCAGCCCTGGCACCCTGCGTAGATACACAACTCTGGCAGCCTCCTGTAACACCAGATTTGGTTCCAGGTGTTTGAGCACTCCTACTTGTCAGTGTTAGAAATGAGAAGCTTGACTCAGC
>NW_024504673.1:0-423 GCF_017590055.1 Onychostruthus taczanowskii
TGGGGGGCACGGGGGGGGTACTGGGGGGTACTGGAGTGTACTGGTTTGTACTGGGAGCACTAGGGCATACTGGAAGCACTGGTTTGTACTGGGAGCCCAGGCCCACACTGGGACCACTGGGGCGTACTGGGGGCACTGGTTCATACTGGGAGCACTGGGGGCTCTGGGAGCCCAGGCTCATACTGGTCCATACTGGTCTGCACTGGCCCATACTGGGAGCCCAGGTCCATACTGGGAGCACTGGGGGCTCTGGGAGCCCAGGCTCATACTGGGAGCACTGGTCTGTACTGGGAGCCCTGGCCCGTACTGGTCCGTACTGGTCCATACTGGGAGCCCTGGCCCGTACTGGCCCGTACTGGCCCACAGGGAGCACTGGTCTGTACTGGGAGCACTGGCCCATACTGGGAGCCCTGGTCCATACTG
>NW_024504674.1:0-423 GCF_017590055.1 Onychostruthus taczanowskii
GTGGGAGCACCTGGGGGGTGTGGGCTGGGGGAGCTCTGCCAGACTGGGGGGGCACCCGTGGGTGCTTGGGGGGCACCCGGGGGGCTGGAGGGGGGCACAGCCCCCGTGGGGTGCGAGGGCAAACAGGGGGGACACGGCTGCAGGGGGTCCCCCCCAGCTGGAGCCCGGGAGCCCACGGCCCCCCGTGCCCCCCGTGCCCCCAGCTGAACGGCGGCATCGGCATCATCCACCACAACTGCACCCCCGAGTTCCAGGCCAGCGAGGTGCGCAAGGTCAAGGTGAGCCGGGGACAGGTGACAGGGGGAGCCGGGGACAGGTGACAGGGGACCCGGGGACAGGTGACAGGGGGACCGGGCACAGGTGACAGGGGGAGCCGGGGGCAGGTGACAAGGGGACCCGGGGACAGGTGACAAGGGGACCCGG
>NW_024504675.1:0-423 GCF_017590055.1 Onychostruthus taczanowskii
TGGGACACCTGGGGACACCTGGGGACCAACCCTGGGACACCTGGGACACCTGGGACCCACCCTGGGACACCTGGGGACCCACCCTGGGACACTGCTCAGGTGACACACCTGGAGACAGTTGGGGACCCACCCTGGGGACACCTGGTCAGGTGAGACACAGCTGGGGACACCTGGTCACAGCTAGGGACACATCTGGCCAGGTGACACATCTGGGGACACCCCCTGGGACACACCTGGTCAGATATGGGGACACCTGGGAACCCACCCTGGGGACACCTGGTCAGGTGACACCTGGGACACACCCGGTCAGCTATGGGGACACCTGGGACAGCCTGTACCTGGCCAGGTACAGGGACACCTGGGGACTCACCTGGGGACACCCAGGGACAGCTGGGACACCTGCCAGGTGTCCCCGATGTCCCT